>NC_050176.1:35751864-35844364 GCF_008315115.2 Sander lucioperca
TGGGCGGTGCTAAGCTCCGGACGGAGCCACAGTGCCTCTGCTAAATAGTCTCAGGAAGGAACTTGTTTTGGTGGAACATGTGTACGTTCAAAAGTAGTTTTAGTCATGCGAGAGAAACTCAGATTGGACAGATAGTCTAGATAGCTGTCTGGATTTACCCTGCAGAGATCTGAGGAGCAGTTAACCATAGTCCTCAGAAATCCACCGGAGGTTAGAACGCCAACACAGAGACAGAGGAAGGGGACGGACGTCCGGCCCAAATCAGGGACATCTGGTGGAACCTGAAAAATCCCGGAAATAAAACGACCTAAAACTGACATTTGGATATTTTACTTGGAAATGAAATGCTTGCTGCACACGTAATGTTGTGCATAACGTTAGCAGTGTCTTCCCATTTTTCCTATACTATGAAACTACACAATAAAATAAAATTCAACAATGATATCAATCATATCACATCCATACAGCGTTAATAGTGTACAACTGTTAAAAATGGTATCAGATCAGTACTCGTTATCGGCCGATACGCAAGTTCAGGTATTAGAATTGGAATCAGGAAGGAACAAATGGTATCGGAACATCTGTTTTTTATGCAAATTATGAATATGTGTGTAACAATGTTTTATAATACATTTACTTTTGTTCTCAATGTGTAGATATGGCTGCTGTGAGCTGTCTGCTGTCTGAAGATCAGTTTCTGTGCTCCATCTGTCTGAATTTGTTCACGGATCCTGTCAGCACACCGTGTGGACACAACTTCTGCAAGAACTGCATCACTGATCGCTGGGATGTTAATTACAGGTGCCAGTGTCCCTTATGTAAAGAGGCCTTTACCACCAGACCTGATTTGAGGGTCAACACTTTGTTCTCTGAGATGGTCGCTCAGTTCAGACAGTCAGCTCAACAGAAAGCCAGCAGCAGCTCAGAGCAACAAGTGTCCAAACCAGGAGAAGTTCCCTGTGACGTCTGCACTGGAACCAAACTGAAGGCCCTGAAGTCCTGCCTGGTGTGTCTGGTCTCCTACTGTGAGACTCACCTGGAGCATCATCTGACAGCTTCACGTCTGAAAAGACATCAGCTGATCGACCCTGTGAAGAACCTGGAAGGCAGGATGTGTACGAAGCACAATAAACCTCTGGAGCTGTTCTGTAAGACCGACCAGACATGTGTCTGCACACACTGTCCTGCTTTAGACCACAAGACACATGAGTTTGTTCCTCTGAAAGTGGAATATGAAGAAAAGAAGGCAGATTTGGGGAAGACAGACGCTGAAATTCAGCAGATGATCCAGAAGAGACGACTGAAGGTTCAGGAAATCAAACTCTCAGTGAAGCGTAGTAAGGTAAAAACCCACATGGAGGTAGCAGAAGGTGTTCGGGTTTTCTCTTCCCTGAAGCAGTCTATTGAGAGAGGCCTGAAGGAAGTCATCAAAACGATAGAAGAGAAGCATAAAAGGACACAGAAACAGGCTGACGCTTTCATCAAAGAGCTGGAACAGGAAATCTCTGAGCTGATGAAGAGGAGCACTGAGGTGGAGCAGGTCTCACGCTCTGAAGACCACGTTCACCTCCTCCAAAGTTTCCCGTCCTTAAAAGATGCTCCACCCACCAAGGACTGGACACACGTCAACGTCCGCCCACCATCATTTGAGGGGATTGTGAGGATAGCTGTGAATCAGCTCGAGGAGACACTCAGTGAAGAGATGAAGAAGCTGCTCGTTGAGTCCGAGCTGAGGAGGGTCCAGCAGTATGCAGTGGATGTAGCTCTTGATCCTGATACAGCACATCCTGAACTCTTCCTCTCTCATGATGGGAAACAAGTGAATCATGTTGATGTAGAGAAGAATCTCCCAGACAACCCAGAGAGATTTTCCCATTATAATTTTGTATTAGGAAAGCAGAGTTTCTCTTCAGGCAGATTTTATTTTGAAGTTCAAGTCAAAGGGAAGCCTAAATGGAATTTAGGAGTGGCCAGAGAGTCGAGCAACAGGAAAGGACTAATCACAATGACACCTGAGGATGGTTTCTGGACTATATGGTTGACAAATAAAAATGAGTACAAAGCTGCTGCTGTCCCTGCAGTCCGTCTCTCTCTGAAGTCTCCTCCTCAGAAGGTGGGGGTGTTTGTGGATTATGAGGAGGGTCTGGTCTCCTTTTATGACGTAGATGCTGCAGCTCTTATCTACTCCTTTACTGGCTGCTCCTTCACTGAGAAACTCTTCCCATTCTTCAGTCCATGCAGGAATGATGGTGGGGAAAACTCTGCCCCTCTGATCATCTCTCTTGTCAATAAAACTGCCTGATCAGCAGAGGTTTTCGACGGTTATCCAGAATTAAAATCTGCTGGATTTAATGGACTGTTTTTCTGCTTTCGTGGTGTCGAGATGTGTTAACATTCTGAGTTTTGTTTTGTGTTTAAAATCTGCAGAGAATCTGTGGAATTTTTTGCGTCCGCAGAGTCCCTGTGGCCTCGCTGACCAATTAAGCAATAGTCTGGATTAACGGAAGTACATTTCCAGGATAATTGATTTCTTCTGCTCTCTGTGTGTTGCCGTCCTCAAACTCCCTTCTTTTCAGAAAACAACAACAAACTTCGAGGAAGCAAGCTACAGTACACACTGAAAATGGCATGTTTTAAAGCAAATTGGGATTGTGCAACAAGGCAGGCCTGCCTGGTTCTTGGTTTTGGGAGCGATTGGTGGGATTTCTTTGGACGAAGCACACACGGCGATACACTGATAAGAGCCAAGTTTAACCATGTTTAGCCAGACCTATATCGAGACTAACTGAGCAATAACAATGAATCATTGCCAATAAGACGTATCCTTACATTGTAAATATGTACCAGACAAAGTTTTTATACTACAGTACTGACACAGCAGTCAATACTAGGACGCCGATGGATTAGAGACACAAAAGCAAAGATTTCGTGTCACTTATACAACATAAGTTCAGCGGTAATGCACAGTGTTTTCATCTGAATATGTTGGGTCATTCTTTATCATTTGTGTCATTGTGTCGTACAGCTTCAGGATTTGAACATGAACTGAAGGAGTTCAGTTTGTGTTGCTGTGCGGTGGATTTGTTTTTAATTCTAAGGCTTTTTAAAGAGAAAATATACGTGTATGTATGATCTGTTAAACTCAACAATGTAGTAATGAATAACATTGATTTTAGTTTGTTAATTACTCAACTGTGGATACAATCATTATCACATTATTTTATTGTGTTTACCTTTAGGATCTTACTTGTTTAAATTCTTATTTCTCTGAATTACATCCTGTAACTTTGCTCCCATTTATTTTGGTTTTTGGTTAGTTGATTTAAAGGTGCAGTAAGCGATGCTGCACAAAGATTGTTGATATTTGAACTTAACTGCCGAACCAATACAACACCCCCTCCCTCTTCAGAAGCTCCACCCGGCCGGCACATTCACATGCTCCATTCATAGAAAATAAAGAGCTAGGGGACCATTAGGAGATATTCCCTGAATTTGACAAAAAGTGTATTGGATTAACATCACCTTTAAGTTAAGTAGTCATTGTAAAATAGTCAAAAAATAGTAAAATAGTTGAACGAACTCCTGGGTGAAAGTAACATGTTTGACCCAACCATTCATCCGAGACATACGGTAACCATGCATGTGTATGTATGCATATGCAAGTGTCTGAATACTTGTAACGTGGCTTATGAATCATAGAAATCTGTATATTTGAGAGTTGTATGTATGATGTGTAAAACAAAAAAAACTGTAAAATAAACCGGTTGTTGAACAGAAGGCCTGAGTAAGAAGTGACTTAAGCACCAGACACTGAACAGAAAAGCCTGGTTTACACATAAATAGTATTTCATGATAAATGCATTGTGTTTCCAGTGGCTGCTTCAAAATAAAATCTCCCTGTGTATTTCACCTGTTGGATGCTTTTAATGTGAAGCAGTGGCAGGAGGAAATGTTGTTTCCACCAGCAGTGATTAAATACAGTGTGGCTGTAGGAGAGTGAACAGCCAACAGTGAGGCTGATATTACAACCCAGTCTCACGGCAGTTTGTGAAATGGTCACGTTATTTAATCTATAGAGAGCCGAAGTCACGCCCTTCTACTTCCGGCCAATGGGACCTATCTTTCGAAAAAATATGAACGAGAGTCAATGGAGAGATAATTATTTTCTGATCCCGTTTGAATTGAGTCGTGGATTACAAATATGATGTTCGTCAATTTAGAAGATCATTTTTCAACCGAAGAAAGTCTTGGTTTATTGTTAAACTGTTGAAGTATAAGACTGTGAAAATATGTAATTCAAAAGACTACCCCATTAAATGTCACATGGATAACGTCTCGCTGAAGCTACGATGTCTGAGCGGGGATCGCGTCCCGTGTGTGGCGTTTAGTTTCCCGTAGTCTTCCTAATCACAACCGTCCCGTTATTGTGGCGCGTCCCCAGCGGCCGTCTCCCGGCGTGTCAGGCGTCCTTTCCCTGTAGTGTTTTTCCTAAACCCAACCTCCGCCATCCCGTTATTGTGGCGCGTCCCCAGCGGCCGTCCCCCGGGGCCGTCTCCCGTGACATTTACACGAACACGTACACTGTTTTCAAGCCTTAGCTTGCTAACACACGGCACGGAGAACTGCGCGTCTGGCGCTAAGCACGAATCTACGCTCCACAGCTATCGGCCTTTTTTATTTTGATAACCACCAGTAAACATGGACTATGGACAAGTGATTAAAAAAAAACCTTATCCTTGAAAACGTCTTCAATAGTAGGACTGTTGTAGTGTTTTAGAAGACGTGTGCTTCCTCCAGACACAAAGCATCCACACGGACCGGTTCTGTGTCTAAGAACAGCAGAAACCGGAATATCAGGAACACACACACACACACACACACACACACACCCAGGGTCAACTCTAACTTCCTGCACAAACTGAATACTTTTCAGAGAGTTTCTGCGAATGAGAAACCCATTTCTGTGTAAGTAAATGTTGATTTAACAAGTGTTTAGTAAGTGTTGTCTTCACCATCGTCCGTAAACTTGTCATTCTGGGTCAAAATTGAAAAATGCGTGCTTTTTGGGGACTTTTTCTGACATTTGTGTCGCTTTTTCTATGCTTTTGGCGCTTTAAAAAACAAAAAAAATGTCCCTCTTTTCAACTTTTTTTAATTCATGGTCGATAAACCTAATAAAGACAAAATAAAATGACATTATACCTAATTTTTGAGTTTGAAAAAAAAACAGAAATTATGAATTATTTTGACTAATAATAGTTACGATCAGAGGATGTTGAGTGAATCACAGACCGGTTTATGTCAAAGTTTGGGTCAGGATGCTGTTTTGTAACGATTTAAACATTTTTTTTTTTCAAATGCCATGAAATTATATAAAACAACCAAAATTCAATGGAAGTAATCAATAATCTTACCTGCAAAGAACATGGATGCATGGATGTATATGTTGTATGGGTTCCATACAACGTACGTGCACGCATCCATGTTATTTTGGGGCAATTTGGTTGTTAAGAAACCCATATTTCTTATATAAAAACTTTGAAAACGGGTCAAATTTGACCCGAGAACGACACAAGGGTTAAACTGATTGTGAGCCAGATTGTGTGTGTGTGTGTGTGTGTGTGTGTGTGTGTGTGTGTGTGTGATTGTTCCTCTTCTAGCTACATTAAGACACGGATGCAGTCTGCAGTCTGACTTCCGTCAAAGGGATTAGTAAAGGGGAAGTAGTGTTGACGAACTGACCGAAGAGCCGGTTAATTAACCTGACTCACCGGGAGAATCGAGTGCCATACGTTAATGAACCGACTCACTCCTGTTTTTTTTTTTGTTGCTTTTACCTCATTCGTGCCGTTGTGTGTAGCTCGTATTCTTCTGCTACTGTGTGTGTAGTATTCTAGCTCATTAGCGCCTCCACTGGAGTGGTGGTGGTAGAATCAATCAGGAAATGAGCTACCTTTCTTTTTGATGTTGCATTTCTTTAAATAACTGTTCATTTCTTATACTGAAGTTGCATTGATGACACTGTATGACAATCTATATAAGCATATAAAGAGAAATTCCTATTTTATCTGCTTTTATATCTGCTTTTATATATTTAACTGTTTTAACTGCTCTTCAATGTTTAATTTCTTATACTGCACTGTAACTTTTATTCACCTATTTTAGTTTTTAATTTTTTAATCTGTTTTCATGTAAAGCACTTTGAATTGCCCTGTTGCTGAAATGCGCTATACAATTAAAGCTGCCTTGCCTTGCCTTACCTAGACCGCGCACCAGGCTACTGAACGAGACCGAATGTAACCGTGCAACCGGCCCCCCGCTCGAGTCTAATGTAATCAAGCGGTGTCTTAGTTCTCGGCAAGTTTGACGTTTTTGTCACTTTTTCTGAATTTTTTGACATTTTCGTTGTTTTTGTTGCTTTTCCAAATGTTTTGTATTTTTTTTTTATTCATTTTGTTTTGTCGACGCTTATTTCGACGTCCCATATTTTCAGATTATAAAAGAACTTTGAAAATGGGTCAAATTTGACCAGAGGACAACATGAGGGTTAAAATATACTTGTGTAGGCCTATATCTTATTATTATTATTATTATTATTATTATTATTTAGGGGGGGGGGGTCGGTCGGTGTTGGAGTAATATGTCTTGGGAGTGTTGTGTGTGTGTGTTTAGTATTTTCTGTATTATTGTCTATTAATGAGATGATTCCCTGGTTATCCCTTTAATAAATGAATTAAAAGAAGAGGTTTGGTCTCAGTCTCTCAGTCAGTCTGCATGCATTTGACAGATTTATAGAATCATATTTAGGAGCAATTATAAAGTGAGAATAACTTATAATGTGGATTTAAGTTCACAGAGCAGTTTATTCATTTGTTGAGTTATTGGTGTGTGTTTGTGTGTCTTTGATTTTATAATTCTGTTCAGAAATGATTACCAAAAGCACTTTCTTTGTAATTCCTTCTTAATCCTGTTTTATAAAATGTCTATCTTTGATTACAATACTGTTATGCTATGTAAGAATATTAATGTTGCCATGTCGGTTTTGTACAAAAAAGTGTGTGTGTGTGTGTGTGTGTGTGTGTGTGTGTGTGCATTTGTACGTGTGTCTGTGTCAGTTGATTGAGATTCCCTAATCTGACTTTTCGGACTCATTCATTCTCCTTTAGCTGCTTCTTCATCCAAATTGAAGCCATCAATCCCATTTAGCATCATCTTAAAATTAACTACAAATATTGAATCATTATATTCCACATTTTTCAAACATTCTGGGTATTATTCAACTTTTCAAAGACATTCATGCTAATTAAACCCATTCCCACTTTTTCAACTATTCTCATTACTTCACCTTCTTACAAAAATCAATCCACCAATCCAGTGTAGCGTCAGCCTTTCAACATACATCATTCACACCGCAATGTCTTCAGAAATTGCATTCTCTAGTTGCTTTTAATATGCTTGTTTTATGTGTTGGTTTTATTGCTTATCTGTTATTAATGTGCTATATGTGCTGGTTTTACTGTAAAGTGTCTTTGAGTACCATGTAAAGCGCTATATAAAGAAGAGGCGGAGCAACACTGGACAGACAACAGTCCAACGTCAGTTTCCTTGGAATCAAACTCGAGGTTTGTACATGTTGTCATGAGTTAATTAACCTTTTTTGTTTCTTCTTGTTTTTGGGCTTCAGTGTTTCTGCAGTTTAAACTCTTTGGAGGTCACACCTGTTTATGTAGTACATTGGTAAGGTAGTCAGAAATGTGTTTTTTGTATGCATTCTAATGACCAGTACCGACGGGGTCAGTCAAAAACAAGAAATTCACACCTCACAGCTCAGTGTTTCCCTCAAAATAACCTCACATAGAAGTTAGGTACAGTACCAACTTCACCTTATGTTAAGCCAGGGAAAAATCTGTATGTAACTAAAATAATAAAAACGTACGAGGAAACAAAACCTAACAACAGAGCTGCAGTAAGAGGCGAGTCAACGCTGGACAGACAACATTCCTACTTCAGGTTTCTTGGAATTAAACTCGAGGTGTGTACATGGTGTTATGAGTTAAGACTGTTCCTCCCGCATTACATAATTAACCTGAAAACTGTCCAATCAGAGCTCTGACTGGCAGCACTACAGGTGTGACTGGGTCCTGCTCACATGTCATGACACTTCTAGATAAAAGATGTTAGTATGAGTCAGATGAACACAGACAGCAGCAGCATCTGTCAGTGTCTGCTGATGAAGGTACCACGTCTCTTTGACCTCATCTGAACGGGACTTTAACAGCGGAGCAGCCTGACAGGTAACATTACACACCTTTGATGAAGAAACTCGGCTATCATTTGTGATATTTTGGGGGCTACATAATATACTTTAAGATGAGAGCAGTGATACATTCTTTCAGCACTATTGTAAACTGTTTATAGAAATACATGAAGTGTGACGTTTTGGCCAAAATGAGCCTTCTTATGTTCAGTTGAGTCAGATTTAATCATCACCAGGAAACAAGTTAGATTTTAATCTCCGCTGACTTCACTGCTGAGATATGAGGGAGTGTCAGAACGTCTCCATCAGTCTGAATACTTTATTCTCTGAAACTTGGATCAGTTGTTTGTTCTCTGACTCTACAAAACTACTCAGAACCGTTTGTGAAGCCAGACAGTTGTTTTTGATTGGCAAGTTTGTGTCACAAACTTCATCCCATCAAAAGTGTAAATCTGTCTTGGTTTAGATTTGTGGACACACATCCTCAACAACAAGATAAAATATATTAATATCATGATTATAAATATCAATAATATTAATCCTGAACTATAGACTGAATAAAAACACATCCAGAGGTTTCTGAAGGGACAAGTTGAAACCTGCAGTTTGTCTCTGTCAGTTACTGGAGGTGGGTTGGGTGGAGCTGAGGTGTGATAGGCGGGACAGTCTGTGGTGTTTGGGTTTGGCAGGACTGCCACATAAATAACTTCAGTCAAGAATCTGGCAAAATGACAGCTGGCAAACGGAGGGTTGTCACAGTCAAGATCTGATGCTCCTGCCATTGAGCCCTCAGGCCTCTCCAGCTAATGACTCTGTCTGTTCAATGTCTTTTCATTAGACAAGCTTAGTTCTCTAATCACATTTAAACCTAATCTAGTGAGACTTCACCAGATAGACAATAGAAGATAGATACCTGTGGGGGAAAACTTACAGGAGAGTGCTCCACTCATTCCAATCAGATGTGTTAAGCTTAAAGTTGTAGTTTCATGATGATGTTATCTTTCTTGTACATTATAGTAGTGTTTGGTGTCATGCTGCTAGCAAGGCCAAAACAACAAGACAGCCTTTATTTCAAGAACTAAAAGCTGGTTGAACAAAAGCTAACAGAACATATGACAGACTTCAGCTCTTCATGTGTGGTTTTCATTCATTAGCATGCTGCTTTAACATTTAGTTTCCATTTCTACCCCTTTAACATCGAGGACTGGGCGATATATCAACTTTTACATTGATATTGATATTTATTTAAAAATTATATGGGATAAGGAAATTCTGTTTGAATCAATATAGTTTGATGTCGTTACATGACCCATTTGAAGGGGTGTGTTAAAGACTGACATGACACTGTCATAATAATGACATGACACCTATCATGAACATGAAGAAGTCTTTTATAATGTTTGTCATTTAAGCTTTAGTACGTAACTTTTTTATATTAATGAATGTCCGTTACATTCAAGCCATTACTAAATGAGTTGATACAAAGCCAATTAAGACTCTCAGCTCCACCAAACTCTCTCTGTATTTCTCAGGATGGTGTCATCCGGCGACATTCGCTTGCAGAATTGTTGTCATTACTTAGAATTCCTCCTGGATGTGGTGGAGACTACGCACTATAGCTTTAATTGTCATTTGGTAAATTATGACACTTCTAACGCTAAGTTAGCATTAATTAACATGTTTGTGTTTTGACAACTTGGCATTAGGCTACCCTGTCATAAATATGCCATGGCAGGCCCAATTATCAAACTTAGAGAAACAGTTTAGCTTTATGTGTTGACATCACATTAAACTGTAATAAAGTAAAGTGGAACAGTTTGGACCTGTCATGAAGTTATAAGACCAGTTTGGCGAGAGTGAACTCTGTATCAAGGCGATTAAAAGTTTTGGACAGATAACGTTACTTGTTGCTAAAGTAACCGTAGGCTGTAGGCTAAGATCAGTCTGTTTACAGATTTTGAATATGTTTTTCTTTTTATTCACACCATGTGTAGATATGGCTGCTGCAAACTATCTGCAATCTGAAGATCAGTTTCTGTGCTCCATCTGTCTGGATGTGTTCACTGATCCTGTCAGCACACCATGTGGTCACAACTTCTGCAAAAACTGCATCACTGAACACTGGAATACTAATGACCAGTACCTGTGTCCAATGTGTAAGGAGGGTTTTACCACAAGACCTGATTTGAGAGTCAACACTTTCATCTCTGAGATGGTTGCTCAGTTCAGACAGTCAGCTCAACAGAAAGCCAGCAGCAGCAGCTCAGAGCAACAAGTGTCCAAACCAGGAGAAGTTCCCTGTGACGTCTGCACTGGAACCAAACTGAAGGCCCTGAAGTCCTGCCTGGTGTGTCTGGTCTCCTACTGTGAGACTCACCTGGAGCCTCATCTGACCATGTCAGGTCTGAAAAGACATCAGCTGATCGACCCTGTGGAGAACCTGGAAGGCAGGATGTGTACAAAGCACGATAAACCTCTGGAGCTGTTCTGTAAGACCGACCAGACATGTGTCTGCATGCTCTGCACAGTTTTAGACCACAAGATGCATGATGTTGTTCCTCTGAAAGAAGAATATGAAGGAAAGAAGGTAGAGCTGCGGAAGACAGAGGCTGAAATTCAGAAGATGATCCAGAAGAGACGACTGAAGATTCAGGAGATCAAACACTCAGTCGACCTCAGTGAGGAAGATGCAGACAGAGAGATAGCAGAAGGTGTTCAGGTCTTCACTTCTCTGATGGAGTCTGTTGAGAGAGGCCTGAATGAGCTCATCAACACGATCAAAGAGAAGCAGAATACAACAGAAAAACAGGCCGAAGCTTTCATCAAAGAGCTGGAACAGGAAATCTCTGAGCTGATGAAGAGAAGCACTGAGGTGGAGCAGGTGTTACGCTCTGAAGACCACCTCCATCTTCTCCAGAGTGTCCAGTCCCTAAACATCCAACAACCTCCACCCACCAAGGACTGGACAGAGGTCAGCGTCCGTCCATCATCACATTTGGGGACTGTGGTGAAAGTTGTGGCTCAGCTGGAGGAGACGCTCGTTAAACAGATGAAGAAGTGGCTCGCTGAGTCTGAGCTGAAGAGGGTCCAGCAGTATGCCGTGGATGTGACTCTTGATCCTGATACAGCACATTCTCAACTCATCCTGTCTGATGATGGGAAACAAGTGAATGATGGTGATGTGAGGAAGAATCTCCCAGACAACCCAGAGAGATTTTCTTATCGTACTTGTGTTTTAGGAAAGCAGAGTTTCTCTTCAGGCAGATTGTACTTTGAAGTCCAAGTTAAAGAAAAAACTAAATGGACTTTAGGAGTGGCCAGAGAGTCGATCAACAGAAAAGGAGACCTCACACTGAGCCATGAGGATGGTTACTGGACGATATGGTTGAGAAATGGAAATGAGTACAAAGCTTCTGCTGTCCCTTCAGTCCTTTTCCTTTTCAGTACTCTTGATGAACTTGGTGTCCGTCTCTCTCTTAAGTCTCGGCCTCAGAAGGTGGGGGTGTTTGTGGATTATGAGGAGGGTCTGGTCTCCTTTTATGACGTAGATGCTGCAGCTCTTATCTACTCCTTTACTGGCTGCTCCTTCACTGAGAAACTCTTCCCATTCTTCCATACTGGTAATAATGAAGGTGGTAAAAACTCTGCCCCTCTGATCATCTCTCCTGTCAGAGTAAACTAATCACTGATCTCATTTCAGGTATTGATTTATTTTTAATCAAGGGTACAAAGGTATATATTCATATATTTTACATTTTATTCTCTACTGAATCTGTTCCCTCTGGTGACTGATTTACATTTTATTCCATTTAGTATCATATGGTTAAATGTGCAGCAATTCTTTGCAAATTTAATCAAACTTCATCTTGACATATTTGGTGTCTTTAGAAACTGATTTCTTCTGGAAGTTATAATAAATGTCTGTGGGTTTAACAGATGTTTAAATAGATATCCTCCACATAACGTGTGTCATGATGCATCAAATTAATGTGTTATGTAATCAGATACATATTTATTTGTATTTGATGTGCAACCACAGAAAACATATGACTGAATATTTCAATGTGTCATGAAGCTTTTTTTAAGAGTAAGACCTATTACATCCCATAATGTCTACAGAACATAGTATGTGTTGTTGTTATACCAGGTAGAAAAAGTTAATGGATGTTTCTATCTTGTGTGAAAAGTGTTTTATAATTACTGGTCACTTTGGCCATTTTTTATTTATGTCATGAATTCTGTAAGATGGTTTATGAGTCAAAGAAATCTGTAAATCTGTAAGCAGTGACTTGAGCACCAAACACTATACAGTTAAGCTGGTTTACATACAAGTTGTATTTCAGTTGAGGATGACCTTTATTTTTTTTGGCATTTCAAAAACATTCATAATGTCGAGAATAAAGTTTAACTTTCAGTATTAGTGCCAGGCATAAGAAAAGAATAAATCAGTGTCACAAACCGGCTCAATGCATGTGACAAAAGAGGGGAGACCAAACAGGTTAAAATGCCAATAAAGTGTTTATTTTGAAGTAAACAAACTACTATTAACAAAAGAATCAAAACAGGTGTGGAATCAATGTAATCAGTAGTGTGTGCGGTGTGTGTGTGAGTGAAAGCTGTGTGGACAAATGACAACTGCAACAAAGGAGATGTGAAGCCTAGGAGAAGGAGAATGCAGAGAGAGAACAATCAGACATGACTTGTATAAATAGCCTTGGTTGAGGCTTTCCCAGGTGTCCACTAATTAACTAACGACCCCTCCCATACTGCCAGCTCATGCCAGGAAAGCCAGAGAAGCCACCAGCAGGCAGAAAAGGGAGGGGTCGTAACAATCAGAGATAGTTTTTGTTTTCATTTTTTTATTTTATTTTGAGAATAAAGTCTAAATGTTGAGGATGATGTTAAAATTCTCAACATTTTGACTTTATTTTCAAAATGCTAAAACCAATCTGAAGATCTTCCTCCTCTGATGTTGTTCCCTTATGTCTGCTACTGTGGGGAAAGTCGTCTTAACATTTAATAGCTAGACTGGATATTTATTGCAGATTGTATTTAATGCTTCCGATCCAGGATCAACATTCAAGAATACTGCAATAGATTTCTTACTAGGAAGAACTCCAGTTTCAGACATCTACAATCCAGTTGTTACGAGTCATCATTTTAATTTCAGATATCATAAATGTCATTTTGAATATCTAAAGTACATTTTGACTACAAATGTAATTACGTATGACCACAGTTGGCATTATGACTGGTAAATATGCAATTGCAGATATTCACAAATGTTTTGTGGATATCTGTTTTTCATCATTTTTTCACTGAAATTAAAATGATGACTAGTAACACCTGGATTATAGATATCTAAGGTTTATTCTGGATTTAGGTACTGTTTTCCTGATTGTCTCCTACACACTGCTTCCTCTAATTCCTCTGGCTGTTTCACAATAAGATCCCCCAGATTACCAGTGGGAGACCTTTAATGTGAAGCAGCTGGAAGAAATGTCCAGTAAGCAGAGCTTTGTTAGCAGTGCTGATCTTTAATAAAACTGGTCTACACAACAGGATGTGGACATATTCTAATAAAATCTATTGCATATATCTAGAAAGTTCTTTCTGACTAGGAAGAATTAAATACAGATATCTGCAATAAATATCCAGTCTAGGTACTAAATGTTAAAACGGCCACTTATACAATTTAATGATTTAAATTTAGTTTTGACTAGGACAATGAAAGTTGTAGATATCTTGAGAAACAATCACTACAAGTAAGAATGTTATTGTGGATATCTTTAATTACCATTCTGACTAGTTAGAATATAATTTTGACTAGGAGAAATGCTATTATAAATATCTAAAATGTAATTACAGATAGGAGTGTGGGTCGACTAAATGTTAAAACAGGCTGCCATAGCACCTAAGACATTTTCCCTGTTTTCATCTATAGTTGTTCTGCAGAGCTTCTTCTTGCGGGTAACGTCTGACAATAACAATAACTTTAGTTTTCTATGTTGTAAGTTGACATTATTGTTTAAAGCCACATTTCAATACTGACAACATATGTTGTATAATCTCTCTGAAAGAGTCTAACAACAATAATTGATAAGTGCAGGGTATTAATTTAAATTCTGAACATTTCTTGAGAGCTGAAAGCCTTCCTCATGTCTGAGCACGTCTCCATGACTCCCTGCTACACTGCAGCAGCAACAACAGTGTTGTGACACAGAACGACCACTAGCGTCACCGTGTCCACGTTCGGACACTTATTGGCGTTGTATCAAAATATCTGTTCAAATACAAATATAAATGATCTATTAATGTTTTCAGTTAATTTAATGGTGTTAAACTAAAGTGTAACTTCTTACCTTTCTAACGGTATATAGTTTTAACTGTTTACTTTAGCTTCTACTTTACAAGAGCCGGCTGAATTACGCTATCGCTCGCTGTAGTTAGCTAGCTAAACACTGGCCGTTGCTGGTCTTTCGGGGGTATTAAGTCCCATCAATGCTGTCAAAACTACCGGATAGTACTTCCGTCCTTCACAATAACCTAACATGCTTCAAAAACTCTGAACTATGCAATAAAAGCTCCTTAATTTCAGTAAAAATAGAAACTTATTAGAGGGAAAGATCGTCGCCCGAGCGTTCTTACTTCTTTTCCTCATCAAAGTAACTTTCATATACGAATTAGACATCTAAATGTCCACGTACATATAGGAAAATTCATACGTAGATTGCTAGATGGGTATAAATCAATTCTGCTACATTTTTTCGTGATGATCAGAAACGTAAAGAACCGCGAAAAGACCGGAACGTGCGTCAGGTCGGAAGTGTCCGAATATGGCCAATAGCAGCGAGTGCTGTCCGAACATGGACACAGTGACGCTAGATGGATCACAACACAAAGGCATGATTAGACAAAGTTACTGTACTGCTGCCACGCTGACCACCAAAACAAACAAAATTGCAGCAACAGTCTTTTTCAGCCATGTTCACACTGAATGCGTTGCAAGCGTTTTGTGCGGCGTAAATGTCTACAAAGTCAATGCAAAGACACACCATAATTTGTGTGAGTTTCAAATTTCAACTTAACCAAGAAATGTGTGTGGCGCCGTTTAGTTACAGCCTATCAGCGTTGAGATTCTCCTGCATAGCATAGCCGTGATCAATTAATAAGAATGAATTCAGACCTTATAGAAATCTGCATCATGATGTAGTTATTTTGGCATGATTTTGATCTGTTTCGATCCATGGTTGAGGATGGAAAGAAACATAGTTTGTGACTACAGCTCTACATCAAGCGGCAACCTTCAGCGCTAAAAAAGTAAGCTAACATGGAAGTGTTAAAAAGTTAATGGACAAAGTTAATCAGTAGCTGTGTATCGTTAAACATTCCCTATCACGGAAATAGTGCACTATGTAGTGTGTTCGCCACTTTGTAGTGGTGTTCAAATTCACTGCGGTTAATTTCATTCACTATATAGTCCACTATCAAATACCCACAATGCACTGCTAATTTGAGTGTACATACGATGTACCCTACATGTTACTCCCGTATCCCACAATGCAATGCGGTCGTGTTTTCCTGGAGGAAAGGAGGCAGAAGTCACCGCGGAAACAGAAAAGGAAAAATGGAGCTGGCTTTGGTTTCTAAACAGTGGAAATGTAACATGCAACATATATAATATACAACATTTTACTATTCTTCTGAGTGCTCACTTTGTTTCAGGGATAGTATTAGTATTAGAAGTATTTTTTTTGGGTTTGTTGCTGGGCGCGCCCGCCTCCATCACACAAACAACCAGCACATCTACTGACACAACGATGTGTTTTCAGTGTAGTGTCTGAAATCTGGTTTGGTCGTTCCCGATATAGTTCACTATTTAATAAACACTATATAGAGAATAGTGAGTGAATGGGGGAGTGGTTTCAAACACAGCTAATGTGTGATAATTTGTCTAAAAAGTGATTTGGTTAATTACTGTTAGCCGTTTTAGTTTTTTTTTGAGAATAGTGGTAGTGAAATGGTTAATGGGAAATAAGTCAAATAAATCTGTAACTATGTGATTGTAAGATAAGATAAAAACTGTAAAATAAACCAGCTGTTGAACACCAGCCTTGAGTGAGCAGTGACTTGAACTCCAAACACTGAACAGAGAAGCCAGGGGCTCGTTCCATCTTAACACTGTGTGCAGCGTGTTGCTACGGTTTCCTGGTTGAACGGCATGTTTCCTAACCCTAACAGAAGTAACATATCTAAAACAGTCTTAACTTACACACTACATCACTTTTTACTATATAAAATACTATAATTCTGCTACAAAGGCATAAGTTAAAAATCCAAATCTTCATTCATGTAAACTCTGCGGATGAATGAATGAATATCCATAAAACACTTTGCAGAGCAAACAGGAATTAACTTCTCTTTTTGATGATTTTTTTATTTCCCCAATGTTACATATTCTATGTGTGCAAAGGCCAATAGTTAATTTGTAAGAATATATTTTATTTCTGGATGTAGTGATTGTCTTGTTGATGATACATATTGTATTTGTTGTATGATCTGATGGTAGTTTGTTGTCTTTACATCAAGATCCACAACGGAAACAAGTGTTGGACTTTATTGTGTTATCATTGACATGTTGCAGATTTGTGTAATCTCTCTCTCTTTGTGTCCAACAAACTATAAACTAAACTCTTTTGGTTGTAGTAAAGCTGAGGCTCCTTAAAGTTTCAGGACATAATACGTTAGTTATAACATGACCTTTGTTCCATATCAACTACAGAACACCCTGGTATTTCACAATAACTGTGTAAATAAGAGGAGGAGCAACACTGGAAAGAGGAGAGATACAACGTCACACTCCAGAAAGTAAAGTTAAGTTTGTCAGAGTGTCAGCCACGCTGCAGTAGAGACAAGACTCTGTTTCTCTCTGAAAGAAAAGTCAAACTGACTTCATCAGGTCTTTCTCAACAACACAGCAGAGTCTCTGCCAAACACTGGTGAGTACAGCTGATCATATTTACACTTTCTACAACCAGGATTAACACTAAACTTCAGCTCTACTCACAAAGGAAGTTCCTCTCTTTTAATTACTTGTGAAATTAGTAACAATATAACTATGGCTGTTTGTCTGCAGGCCCACTTTACAGTAGTCCACTTTAACAGCTTTAAACAGTCTCTCTGTGTCAGTTCTCAGGACTTTAGGAGCTGGTTACTGATCACCTCCTACACACTACTTTCTCTATTTCCTCTGGCTGTTTCACAATAAAAGCTTTCCACCAGAGAACCAGTGGAAGGCTTTTAATGTGAAGCAGCTGGAGGAAATGTACAGTAAGCAGAGCTTTGTTAGCAGTGCTGTTCTTTAATAAAAACTGGTCTACACAACAGAGTGTGGACATATCCTGTGCTGTTTTATCAGAGTAGGGCTTCAGCTTGTCCGGCCCACTTTAATGGGCGTGTTTGTGCACAGCTCGGTGCAAGTTAAGACACTTCTGTCAGGGCTGGCCGAGTGCTGAGGCAGGAAAAGGATTCTGGACCCAAAGTGCACGACACGATAGGGCAGATGTAGGTGTAGAATTCTTTTTAACAGAAAACAATCCAGGCTTACGTGAGTCTTTAAGAATCCAAACAAGGTACAAATTCCAAAAGTAGTAACTGGACTCCACTATGGCATCAAAAGGTCCAAACCAAAGGGACACCTAGAAAACAGGAACAAGCAGGTACACCCGACCCTGGACCTTCTGCATCGAGGCATACACGTCTGTATAAATGCGCCTGCTCTACCAACTGAGCTAACCCGGCCACTTCAAAACCATTCTTACCGGCAGTGTTCCAAATTTGTTTAATAAAAAGGTTTGAATATTGGTGCCAGATCAAGTTGTAAACGCTGCCTTTGTCAAGGTTGAAAGCAAGTAATGTTTGGACAGCAGCCTCTGTGTTGTTGTATTATGATCCTGTAAAATATAAGTTGCATGAAAGTACTCATGACGAAAACAAGTTATAAAAACAATACTGATGTGCAAATTAATAGCACAAAAAAAACGTTCCAAGTGTGTAAAGGCCTTAACTCATGCGCAGTGTTCGATAAACCCAGAAATGCACAGCTACGATGACCGACAGCCCATCATTACCCCCGAACATGCAGAAGTGTGCGAGGGCCTGTTCATCACTGCTTGCAGCTTAAATTAAAACTGTATTTTGAATATAATGTTTTTCTTTTCTTTCACACCATGTGTAGATATGGCTGCTGCAAACTACCTCCAATCTGAAGATCAGTTTCTGTGCTCCATCTGTCTGGATGTGTTCACTGATCCTGTCAGCACACCATGTGGTCACAACTTCTGCAAGAAGTGCATCACTGATCACTGGAATATTAGTGACCGATGCCAGTGTCCGTTATGTAAAGAGGCCTTTACCACAAGACCTGATTTGAGAGTCAACACTTTCATCTCTGAGATGGTCGCTCAGTTCAGACAGTCAGCTCAACAGAAAGCCAGCAGCAGCAGCTCAGAGCAACAAGTGTCCAAACCAGGAGAAGTTCCCTGTGACGTCTGCACTGGAACCAAACTGAAGGCCCTGAAGTCCTGCCTGGTGTGTCTGGTCTCCTACTGTGAGACTCACCTGGAGCCTCATCTGACCATGTCAGGTCTGAAAAGACATCAGCTGATCGACCCTGTGGAGAACCTGGAAGGCAGGATGTGTACGAAACATGATAAACCTCTGGAGCTGTTCTGTAAGACCGACCAGACATGTGTCTGCATGCTCTGCACTGTTTTAGATCACAAGAAGCATGATGTTGTTCCTCTGACAGAAGGATATGAAGGAAAGAAGGTAGAGCTGGGGAAGACAGAGGCTGAAATTCAGCAGATGATCCAGAAGAGACGACTGAAGATTCAGGAGATCAAACACTTAGTCGACCTCAGTGAGGAAGATGCAGACAGAGAGATAGCAGAAGGTGTTCAGGTCTTCACTTCTCTGAAGGAGTCTGTTGAGAGAGGCCTGAATGAGCTCATCAACACGATCAAAGAGAAGCAGAAAACAACAGAAAAACAGGCCGAAGCTTTCATCAAAGAGCTGGAACAGGAAATCTCTGAGCTGATGAAGAGGAGCACTGAGGTGGAGCAGGTGTTACGCTCTGAAGACCACCTCCATCTTCTCCAGAGTGTCCAGTCCCTAAACATCCAACAACCTCCACCCACCAAGGACTGGACAGAGGTCAGCGTCCGTCCATCATCATATGAGGGGACTGTGGTGAAAGCTGTGGTTCAGATGGAGGAGACACTTGTTAAACAGATGAAGAAGCGGCTCGCTGAGTCTGAGCTGAAGAGAGTCCAGCAGTATGCAGTGGATGTGACTTTTGATCCTGATACAGCACATCCTAATCTCATCCTGTCTGATGATGGGAAACAAGTGAATCTTGGTAAGGTGGAGAAGAATCTCCCAAACAACCGAAAGAGATTTTCTAACCATTCTTGTGTTTTAGGAAAACAGAGTTTCTCTTCAGGCAGATTTTACTTTGAGGTTCAAGTTAAAGGAAAGACTGAATGGGATTTAGGAGTGGCCAGAGAGTCGATCAACAGGAAGCACATCACACTGAGTCCTGAGGATGGTTACTGGACAATATTGTTGAAAAAGAGAAATAAGTACGAAGCTAATGATGTCCCTCTAGTCCGTCTCTCTCTAAATTCTCGGCCTCAGAAGGTGGGGGTGTTTGTGGATTATGAGGAGGGTCTGGTCTCCTTTTATGACGTAGATGCTGCAGCTCTTATCTACTCCTTTACTGGCTGCTCCTTCACTGAGAAACTCTTCCCATACTTCTTTACTGGTGATAATTATGGCCGTAAAAACGCTGCACCTCTGATCATCACTCCTGTCAGAGTAAACTAATCAGAATCAGAATACTTTATTGATCCCCTCAGGGAAATTGTTAGTTGCAGTTGCTCACAGTCAAGGTAAAAAATAAGAGTAAGAAAAAAGATAGTCAGTAAGTGTATAATGTAACATAGCTACATTGCAAGAAATAAAAAGTTAAGCAGAAGTAAAGTGAGATTATGTTAAAATTATCGAAAACAGGACTGTATCCAGGATTTTAGCATTACAGAGGTACAAATTTAGTTTTTATTTCCCTGATCTAAATATGTGCATCTTAAGACATTTGGAGATCAACTATTGTATAACAGTAGCTTCAAAATCCAGGGGGGAGCAGTAAGAATACAGCACCTTCCTTTTTCTTTTGGTCTTATCATGATCTTGTTCATCTCGAAAGCTTTTTCTGAAGTAGTCTCTTCATTTTAGTTTGTCTCAGTGAAGAAGTTAAACACAACAACTCAGTTGATATATTTATATAGTAACAGCGTGGGGTAACATTATTACAGGTTACTGTTCTCTGATAATGTTAGGATAACAACATTAATCATACAATTAACCAGCTAGCAAACCATATAAGGTAACGTTAACATTCATCCAAGTGAAATTAGCTAACATTACATCAATATTGGATGGCATCAATGGTCACTGCACTGTTTTCATGCAGCGCAACAGCAAGGGAGCTTTTTGTCAGATGTCTGTCTGGAGATGAATAGCATTGAAAAGTAAAGTTCTACTAGTTAAATACACTAATTTGTCTACATTATTTCCCTGCTGTAGTCACTAGAAAGAACAGCTTTTCACAATGGTGCTGGTCAAAGATTGTATATAGTTATATATATTTTTATATATAGTTACGACAGGATAATCCACTTCACCGCCTACTCAGTCACCCACCACCCGCACACAAGCAATGACGGTGATGAGGATCAGACAGAGGAGCAAGTCGTATCTTGGCGTTGTACAAGTTTTATTTACGCAGTTTAATCTCTTTTTTATTGGGGGGGGGGGTTAATACAGAGGAGATCCTGACCTCGGTGTCCCTTAATGGTAGATACCGCCATGGTTGAAAAGATTCTGTTGCTAAAACAATGGATTGTACAAATGCTATTGAAGTACAGTGTAAACATAGAGTACAGTATAAACATAAAGTACAGCATAAATATAAGTGGCAGCAATGAATAAATAACAGATATTGCACATGTAACTGAGCAATTATTGCACATAATTGTCCAAGAATATTGAGATTCAGATGTAGACATACGTGTTATGAGTCCAGTTCCTCCCATTCTCCTGTACTCACTTATTTCATTTATTGATTTATTTCTATTTCCTGTGTTGATTAATTTACACTTCATTGTTAAGGTTTTATTATGTGTATCGGATTACATAATCAACGTATTCATTCAACAACACATACTGTGTTCTGTAGACATTATGGGATGTAATAGGCCTTACTCTTAAATAAAGCTTCATGACACAATGAAATATTCAGCAATATGTTTTCTGTGGCTGCACATCAAATACAAATAAATGTGTATCTGATTACATAATCAACACATTAATTTGATGCATCATGACACACGCTATGTGGAGGATATCTATTTAAACATCTGTTAAACCCACAGACATTTATTATAACTTCCAGAAGAAATCAGTTTCTAAAGACACCAAATATGTCAAGATGAAGTTTGAGTTCACTTGCAAACAAATGATGCAAAACATCCACATTTATTTGTATTTGATGTGCAGCCACAGAAAACATATTGCTGAATATTTCATTGTGTCATGAATCTTCATTTAAGAGTAAGGTCTATTACATCCTATAATGTCTACAGAACACAGTATGTGTTGTTGTTATACCGGGTATAAAAAGTTAATGGATGTTTCTATCTTGTGTGAAATAATTACTGGTCACTATGGTCTTTGTTATGTGTTTTTGTGAATTCTGTAAGATGGTTTATGAGTCAAAGAAATCTGTAAATATGTGATTGTAGAATTAAAAACTGTAAAATAAAGTAGTTGTTGAACACAAGGCCTGAGTAAGCAGTACCTTGACCACCAAACACTGAACAGAAAAGCTGGTTTACACACAAGTTGTATTTAATTCAACTTTTAATGTGAAGCAGTGGCAGGAAGAAATGTTTGTTTCCAACAGCAGTGATTTAAACATTAAACTACATCCAAAACATCTGTAAGAAAAACTGGATGAGTGTTCTTATTTCAAGAATCATACCAAAGACAAATATATTTTTCTTTAGTTTCAGTGGTCAAAGGCACAGACATCACAGCAAAAAACTAAAATATCTAAAAAAAAATATCTGTTTTATTTGTAGCTCAAAGTGGTGCATGAAAATCGTCATGCTTTTGTATATAAGCCCTGTCAAGATAAATTTAAATAGTTAATAAATGGGGTTGTAAGAAATCTTGCTGGTGTTATTGTATGCAATTTAAACAGGTAAACACCATAAAAACCGCAGTGCTGCACTACAGTAACAACAGCAACAAGCTTCCATGTACACCACTTCCTGGTGTTATGGCACAGAGCGACCACTGGAAGGAGCACAACACAAAGAGACAACCAGCATGGAGTCACTATGCTGTTAACCAAACACTGATACACCTTCATGATTCCTTGTTACAATTGTCCGGTAAATTGTAGTATTATTCTTACTCTTCCACTTATCACAGGGTGTCTACACAGCTCAGTGACCCTCAAACAAAGTTAACTCATGTATAAGGTACAGTACCTAACTTATACAGTAGCGCCTTTCTTCACCTCATGTTAAGCCAGGGAAAACCTGTCTATGTGTAGGGACAGGGCCAGGCGTTAACATTGGGGACTCAGCCCAAACTTAGGGGGTCATGCTCCCCTTGGAGATGTCTTCCATTAACAGCAGCTACAGGCACTATTTGTAAGCCAGAGAAAACTTGTGTGTCACTAAAATCATGTCTGAACATGAGGAACAAAAGCTAACAACAGAGTTGCAGTAAGAGGCAGGGCAACACTGGACGGACAACAATCCATCTTCTTATTCCTTAAAGGTCCTATGACATACTGCTTTTTGGATGCTTTTTTATAGACCTTAGTGGTCTCCTAATACTGTATCTGAAGTCTCTTTTATATAGACCTTAGTGGTCCCCTAATACTGTATCTCAAGTCTCTTTATATAGACCTTAGTGGTCCCCTAATACTGTATCTGAAGTCTCTTTATATAGACCTTAGTGGTCCCCTAATACTGTATCTGAAGTCTCTTTTATATAGACCTTAGTGGTCCCCTAATACTGTATCTGAAGTCTCTTTATATAGACCTTAGTGGTCCCCTAATACTGTATCTGAAGTCTCTTTATATAGACCTTAGTGGTCCCCTAATACTGTATCTGAAGTCTCTTTATATAGACCTTAGTGGTCCCCTAATACTGTATCTGAAGTCTCTTTCCCGAAATTCAGCCTTGGTGTAGAATTACAGCCACTAGAGCCAGTCCCATAATGAGCTTTCCTTAGGACGTGCTATTTCTGTGTCTGTAACTTTAAATGCTATTGAGGAGGAGGGGGGGGGGCTTTGCTTGTTTTAAAGCCATGATGTCTCTCTCTCTCTCATGGGTGGGCCAAATTCTCTGGGCGGGCAAAGCAGAGAAAGGGGAGGTAACCTTTCCCCTTATGACGTCATAAAGGGAAGATTCCAGATCGGCCCATCTGAGCTTTCATTTTCTCAAAGGCAGAGCAGGATACCCAGGACTTGGTTTACACCTATCACCATTTCTAGCCACTGGGGGACCATAGGCAGGCTGGGGGAACTCATATTAATGTTAAAAAACTTTAACAAATTTAACTCATAAAGTGAAATGTTCATGCCATGGGACCTGAGCTGTCCACTGCCCCTAATACTTAGGATGGGTTAAACTGCAGAAATAAATTTCACTATATACACTCTGTGTAGGTGACGATTAAGAAGAAAGTTAGTTTGTTAATGGGTTCAGTTGTGGCGGCAGCAAATTACCAGAATAACAAAACTCACAGCAACATGTAGTCCTGATACCACAGCACTCCATTACAGTAACTGACGGAGTAACACTGGATGTACAACATTCTAACGTCAGTTTCTTTGGAGTCAAACTCTTTGTACATGTTGTAATCAGGTTAGACTGCTACTGCCTCATTACATAATTAACCTGAAAACTCTCTGGCAGCACAACAGGTCAGACTGGGTCCTGCTCTCACGTCACATGACGTTTCTGGATATAAAGGTGTTACGATGTGATGGATGTCAGTCAGATGAAGACAGACAGCAGCAGCATCTGTCAGTGTCTGCTGATGAAGGTACCACGTCTCTTTGACCTCATCTGAACGGGACTTTAACAGCGGAGCAGCCTCACAGGTAACATTACACACCTTTGATGAAGAAACTCAGCTATCATTTGTGATATATTGTGTGCTACATAATATACTTTAAGATGAGAGCAGTGACACATTCTTTCAGCACAATTGTAAACTGTTTGTATATCTGAAGTAACTCAGTAATTATTCTATGAAGTGAGACGTTTTGGCCAAAATGAGCCTTTCTCAGATTTAATCATCACCAGGAAACAAGTTAGATTTTAATCTCCGCTGACTTCACTGCTGAGATATGAGGGAGTGTCAGAACGTCTCCATCAGCCTGAATACTTTATTCTCTGAAACTTGGATCAGTTATTTGTTCTCTGACTCTACAAAACTACTCAGAACCGTTTGTGAAGGCAGAGAGTTGTTTTTGATTGGCAAGTTTGTGTCACAAACTTCATCCCATCAAAAGTGTAAATCTGTCTTGGTTTAGATTTGTGGACACACGTCCTCAACAACAAGATAAAAGATACTAATTAATATTATTATCAGCAAAACAGTCTTTTAATCCTGAAGTACAGAAAAAACACATCCAGAGGTTTCTGAAGGGACAAGTTGAAACCTGCAGTTTGTCTCTGTCAGTTACTGGAGGTGGCTTGGGTGGAGCTGAGGTGTGATAGGCTGGGACAGTTTGTGGTGTTTAGGTGTGACAAGACTGCCACATAAATAACTTCAGTCAAGAATCTGGCAAAATGACAGCGGACAGAGGTTTGTCACAGTCAAGATCAGATGCTCCTGCCATTGAGCCCTCAGGCCTCTCCAGCTAATGACTCTGTCTGTTCAATGTCTTTTCATTAGACAAGCTTAGTTCTCAAATCAAATTTAAACCTAATCAAGTAAGACTTCACCAGATAGACAATAGAAGATAGATACCTGTGGGGGGACAAACTTACAGGAGAGTGCTCCACTCATTCCAGTCAGATGTGTTAAGCTTAAAGTTGTAGTTTCATAATGATGTTATCTTTCTTGTACATTATAGTAGTGTTTGGTGTCATGCTGCTAGCAACAAGACAGCCTTTATTTCAAGAACTAAAAGCTGGTTGAACAAAAGCTAACAGAATATATGACTGACTTCACTATGTGTGGTTTTCATTAATTAGCATCCTGGTTTAACATTTACAGTTTCCATTTCTACCCCTTTCACACCGGGTCACTTGCTTACAAAGACCTTAAAAATAATGGATGTTTGGCCAGGAGTTTGGTGATTTGGCCGTTACCATCTTGGTTTTTAAAAAGCAGATGGGACAATTTTTGACGAGAGGTCGGAGCTAGGGAGGATGATACGGCCAAGCCAGTGATGTTTATGGTTACAATGGCGCTAAGCTAAATGCTAAAGAGGGAAAGTTGCTGCGGGTAAACTTGGACCTGCGGGTACTGGTGCCATTTATCTCCATGTACGGCTAAATGGTCATGAATCCATTCCAAATGCAATGAATGAAATGCAGAGGAAAAAGTGCCCTTCTCCCCCAAATCATTTTGAGTTAATGTTAATTTATTTGTACTTTAGAACGTAAACGCTGAGAAACGATCTCATTTACGGGTCTGTATCGCTCTCACTTTGCTTGCCCAGGCTCACAGCGCAACGTCTCACTGTGACAACAGGACTGTTCTTTCTTAAGAAGAAGTTGTTCCGTTTGCGGGCCCTATGGAAAAGCAAAACAAGTTTTACACAGGGCCTCCAAAGTTGGAGGAGCTGCTGGACAAGATGCACCTGTCATGGGCAGATGCGTAGCCTGTTGCCAAGGATTAAACACGATGGAGAGATCTCTTTGCAGCTTTCTATCCCACAGGGGATGAAGAAGAGAAAGTAAGTAACGTTAAGTGTTAACGTCAGTGACATGATTTGGGCTGTTGCAGAGTTTTGACTCTTAACATAACGACCGGGGTGAAGTTAGTTTAATGTTTGACATTCGTCGGTTTTCACGGATGTTACCTTCAATAGGTTCGTGTCAAAGCCTTGATTTCATTCAGTTTCAGGGTATATTGGAGAGTTAATTCAGACAGACGTTTCACAGTTATTTGTAACTCAAAATCACCAAAAATGACGATGCAGTTAAGAGCGCAAAGAACTGAATGTCTATCCAACACGCCCGTCACAATAGACATACTTGGGGACCGTCGTAAAATTGCAATACCAGCTATTTCAATCTTTAATACCTTTTTTGCTGTTCAACATAGAAATCTCAAACCACTTCCATTATAGAGAGGTAGAGCCATTAAACATTTCACACTTGTGAATTAGTAAAAATAAAGATAACAAAGATAAGTAAAGATGTATAGTTACCAATAAAGATGTTAGTTTTAACACGTTTCTCATTTCTGAATATACTGACATCAAACCACCTGTAATATGTCTCAGACATCCTCTCACAACTTTCACAGCTGTTATTTTGAATAAAATTTTTTTTTTTTAAATCTTTTAAGATGATCACCGTCAGTAATGTATTTGGGAGTTATTGCTTTGATAGATGTTTCAGTTTTTGCATTTATTTTTATGTAAAGTTTTCCCTATTTGTTAATCTAGTTTATTGCTGAACACAGAATTTAATGTTCTGATGGGGCGTGGCCTCAGTACACAAGGAGGCCCTCTGGCAAGGTTGTCTTGTCCCAAAAGCACGCCAGATTAGCCTATTTGGTGTGCTGTGATGATGTGCTGTGCATCTTCTTTGTAAATATTTTTTTTTACGCATCGTTTTAATAAATTTTTGTTATTCACCTCTTGCATTGTATGCTAAACAATAAATCATTATGTACAAAATAATTTTATGGTTTTACTTCCAATTTATAACGTCAATATTAATTTTACTGAAACTGAGGTAAGAACATTTTGACCACATCAATCAAAATTATTTATTATTTCTCATAACAGCTGGGGCAAAGGCTGTTAAGTTGAGGTTTGCTTGGACGGTTCCAGTTCCTACCTAGTACTGATTGTTAATGATGCATTGCACACTTGCATGGCTGAATGGGCTGTTTCACAAAGTAAGAGCTTTGTAACTTTTGGGATGTCTGAGACATATTAGAGGTGATTTGATGTCCATATGTTCAGAAATGACAAACGTATTGAAATGACAACCTATAAATCTGCATATGTTACAAAACAGATCACTGATACTGATAAGGTATTTTTAAAGGTTTTTTTTTTCACAAAGTTAAAGCTGTAAGAGGTTGTCTGACAAGTGTAAGATGTGATTTGTTCTCAGTAAATTCATGAATGAAAAACCTATAGAATTGATAACTTCTAAATGTGCATTTTTTACACAATAGGTCACTGACGATGATAAAGGACTTGCTTAAGACTTTTTCGAAAACTAACAGCTGTGAAAGTTGTGAGAGGATGTCTGAGACATATTGCAGGTGGTTTGATGTCAATATATTCATTAATTATAAAACTATTAGATAGATACCCTTTAAATATGCATTGTATAGACAATTGGTCACTGATGAGGATGCTAAGGGATTTGCTAAAGACTAACACAAACTAAAAGCTGTGAACGTTGTAAGAGGATGTCTGAGACATATTACAGGTGGTTTGATGTCAATATATTCATTAATGAGAAACGTGTTAAAACTAACATCTTTTTTGGTAACTATACATTTTTATTTATATTTATTATCTTTATTTATTTTTACAAATTCACAGATGTGAAATGTTTAATGGCTCTCCCTCTCTATAATGGAAGTGGTTCGAGATTTATATGTTGAACAGCAAAAAAGGTATTAAAGATTTAAATAGCTGGTATTGCAAAAGTATGTCTACTGTTACAGGCGCGTTGGACAGACATTCAGTTCTTTGCGCTCTTAACTGCATCGTCATTTTTGGTGATTTTGAGTTAAAAATAATTGTGAAACCTGTCTAAATTAGCTCTCCAATATACCCTGAAACTGGGGGAAATCAAGGCTTTGACAAGGACCTATTGAAGGTAACATCCATGAAAACTGACGAATGTCAAACATTAAACGAACTTCACCCCGGAAACATACCGTTATAACGTTATTGTCAGCGCACTCACTGTAAATGCAAATGGTGGCTGCTGTCTCTTTATATAGCGTTAACTGTAACTTAACATTAACAGTAATGTTAACGACCAGTAAAGTGGTTGCAAACTTACCGACTCCCCGTTGCAGCTGCAGCTGCCGTGAGGTCAGAGGCTAGCGGATCAGGGTCTGGCTCTGCTTTGCGTTTGTTTCCTTGCCGTTACGTTAAAAGTCGCAGCAGTATCCCACCACGGGACACCGTTGTTATTGTAACGTTACATCACTCTGACAGTCAGTACTTGCGGTGACCTTAGGACATTTGGTCCAGCCCACAGAGCTGCAGCAGGAGCTCTAACTGACTAAACTACACATAAATCATATCAACACAGCTCCTGTGTTGGCCAATGAGAACTTCTGCTCTGATACATTTGTGTTTCAGTTTTCTTTCAGTTTGACAAAACTTTCTGATTTTAGCAGGAAGCCACGATGACGGCAGTGGACCTTTTCAACACTTTGGAGGATTTAAAAGAAGAGGAATTTAAGAAATTCAAATGGTGTCTGCAGCAGCGGGACATCCTGGAAGGTTACCAAAGAATCAAAGAGTCCAAGTTGGAGAACGTAGAAAGGCAGGACACGGTGGATGTGATGGTGAAAACCTATCAACTTCAAGGAGCTCTGAAGGTGACCAAGAAGGTTTTAGAGGAGATCAACAGGAATGATCTGGTCCAGAGTCTGCCAGACACCAGCTCAGGACCACAAGGTCAGTCACCCTTTTTAATTTGTATTTTCAGGAAGAGTGGGTGGACATGTGAAACACAAAAGTGAGACTGACATGACACCGTCATAATTATGACACCTATCATGAACATGAAGTATTTTATAATGTCATTAAAGCTTTAAGTATATAACTTTTTTTATAATAATTAACGCCTGGTACATTCAAGCCATTGCTAAATGAGTTGCTACAAAGCCAATTAAGACTCTTAGCTCCACAAAACTCTCTCTGTATTTTTCAGCATGGTGTCACCATTCACGCCATTCGCGTGCATAATTGTTGTCATTACTTAGAATTCCTCACGGGTGCGGCACAAACTACGCACTATAGCTTTAAGTGTCATTTAGTAAATTATGACACTTTTAATGCTAAGTTAGCATTGTTTGACATGTTTGTGGAACAGTTTGGACCCGTCATGAAGTTATGAGACCAGTTTGGCGAGAGTGAACTCGGTATCAAGGTGATTAAGAGTTTTGGACAGATAATGTTACTTGTTGCTAAAGTAACCATAGGCTGTAGGCTAAAAACAGTCTGTTCACAGATTTTGAATGTATTTTTCTTTTCTTTCGCACTATGTGTAGATATGGCTGCTGCAAACTATCTGCAATCTGAAGATCAGTTTCTGTGCTCCATCTGTCTGGATGTGTTCACTGATCCTGTCACCATACCATGTGGTCACAACTTCTGCAAGAACTGCATCACTGATCACTGGAATACTAATGACCAGTACCTGTGTCCAATGTGTAAGGAGGGTTTTACCACCAGACCTGATTTGAGAGTCAACACTTTCATCTCTGAGATGGTTGCTCAGTTCAGACAATCAGCTCAACAGAAAGCCAGCAGCAGCAGCTCAGAGCAACAAGTGTCCAAACCAGGAGAAGTTCCCTGTGACGTCTGCACTGGAACCAAACTGAAGGCCCTGAAGTCCTGCCTGGTGTGTCTGGTCTCCTACTGTGAGACTCACCTGGAGCCTCATCTGACCATGTCAGGTCTGAAAAGACATCAGCTGATCGACCCTGTGGAGAACCTGGAAGGCAGGATGTGTACAAAGCACGATAAACCTCTGGAGCTGTTCTGTAAGACCGACCAGACATGTGTCTGCATGCTCTGCTCTGTTTTAGATCACAAGATGCATGATGTTGTTCCTCTGAAAGAAGGATATGAAAAAAAGAAGGCAGAGCTGGGGAAGACAGAGGCTGGAATTCAGCAGATGATCCAGAAGAGACGACTGAAGATTCAGGAGATCAAACACTCAGTCGACCTCAGTGAGGAAGATGCAGACAGAGAGATAGCAGAAGGTGTTCAGGTCTTCACTTCTCTGATGGAGTCTGTTGAGAGAGGCCTGAATGAGCTCATCAACACGATCAAAGAGAAGCAGAAAACAACAGAAAAACAGGCCGAAGCTTTCATCAAAGAGCTGGAACAGGAAATCTCTGAGCTGATGAAGAGGAGCACTGAGGTGGAGCAGGTGTTACGCTCTGAAGACCACCTCCATCTTCTCCAGAGTGTCCAGTCCCTAAACATCCAACAACCTCCACCCACCAAGGACTGGACAGAGGTCAGCGTCCGTCCATCATCATATGAGGGGACTGTGGTGAAAGCTGTGGTTCAGCTGGAGGAGACACTCAGTAAAGAGATGAAGAAGCTGCTTGAAGCCGAGCTGAAGAGGGTCCAGCAGTATGCAGTGGATGTGACTCTTGATCCTGATACAGCACATCCTGATCTCATCCTGTCTGATGATGGGAAACAAGTGAATCATGGTGATGTGAGGAAGAATCTCCCAGACAACCCAGAGAGATTTTCTAAGTGTGTTTGTGTTTTAGGAAAGCAGAGTTTCTCTTCAGGCAGATATTACTTTGAGGTTCAAGTTAAAGGAAAGACTGATTGGAATTTAGGAGTGGCCAGAGAGTCGATCAACAGGAAGGGAGACATTGTACTGAGCCCTGAGGATGGTTACTGGTTAATATGGTTGAGAAATAAAAATGAGTACAAAGCTCTAGCTGGCCCTGGTGTCCGTCTCTCTCTGAAGTCTCCTCCTCAGAAGGTGGGGGTGTTTGTGGATTATGAGGAGGGTCTGGTCTCCTTTTATGATGTAGATGCTGCAGCTCTTATCTACTCCTTTACTGGCTGCTACTTCACTGAGAAACTCTTCCCATTCTTCTGTCCGTGTAGGAATGTTGGTGGTAAAAACTCTGCCCCTCTGATCATCTCTCCTGTCAGAGTAAACTAATCACTGATCTCATTTCAGATATTGATTTATTTTCAACAAAGGGAACAAATGTACATATTCATATATTTTACATCTTATTTTCTACAGAATCTGTTTCCTGTGGTGACTGATTTGCACTTTATTCCATTTATTATCATATGGTTAAATGTGCAGCAATTCTTTGCAAATTGAATCAAACTTCATCTTGACATATTTGGTATCTTTAGAAACAGATTTCTTCTGGAAGTTATAATAAATGTCGGTGGGTTTAACGGAGGTTTAAATAGATATCGTGTTATGATGCATGAAATTAATGTGCTGATAAATTATGAGTAGAAACAAAGCAATTGCAGATATCCACAAATGGAGAAAAAAACAACTCAAAAGTTGTTGTTTTTTTTCTCATTTTAAATATCTTAAATTAAAGGTAATTCCAAATCTGATGGGACAATTAGGATCTAAGAGGTATATGGTGTAAATTGGTTGTCTGATTTTTTTTTTTTTTTTTTTTATATTCCTCAATAATAAGACAGAAAAGAAACAGTCTGAATTATTGTGGCATAATTGCAGAAATAAAGTCTGTTTGTTGAGACCAAGAATGTTAATGGTGTTATTCCTAAATCAGTTCTTCTGGTATCACTTTAAACTGCTGGTTCTGTTCTTTCTACCACAACAGTTGTACCTTTTACTTTTAAATGTAAGCCACTTTCCTATTTGGAGAACCTGCTGTTGCACTTATTATGAAATTAATAATGTAAAGTGTTAAGAAATAATGGTTAATAATCCAAACACTTATTCAGAATATGAATGGGATTTTGACTTCTGGAACCACACTGTTCCACTTATTTTGAAAGAGCCAGAAGCTGCTCAGTGGAGCAAAGTTGACGGTGTTTATGATGCTGAAGAGAGAGCATCCTCCGCGGCAGGTCTCCACACAGGCAGGCCGTGTGTTTAGGGAGATGTGATGTCAGAAAGAAGATCTTTATTGTTGTTACATGTTATTTTATTACCGTGAGTTTTATCCGTTTTCATCCTGAGCTCAGCGATGGTGGGCTTCTCCGAGAGTGGTGCAGTGTCGCCCGGACACAGCAGACACGAACAGGGCTCTGGCTTGTTTGTGCACAGCAAGTTAAAACACTTCTGTCAGAGCTGGCCGAGTGCTGAGGCAGGAAAAGGATTCTGGACCCAAAGTGCACGACACGATAGGGCAGATGCAGGTGTAGAATTTATTATAACAGAAAAAATAATCCAGGCTTACGTGAGTCTTTAAGAATCCAAACATGGTAAAAATTCCAAAAGTAGTAACTGGACTCCACTATGGCATCAAAAGGTCCAAACCAAAGGGACACCTAGAAAACAGGAACAAGCAGTTACACTCGACAACAATGATGACATGACAAGGACTGAACAGAACAGAGAACATTAAACACAGGGCCAAACGAGCAGGGAGGGGGCCAACAGGTGAAACGTATTAGGGACAAATCAGACTGAAACAGGAAACAAAGCTAAACCAAGACACATGAAACCAAAGACTTCAAAATAATACAGGAAGTAAACCAAGCCAACTATACATTCATAAAGATGAGTTCAGGAAAAACAGAACAGATAACAAGGAAACAGGAATCAATCGAAAACAGAGCAAGAGTTAACAAAATAAAACAGGAAATATAACAGAAACCCACAACCCTAACAACTTCACCATCATATGATTTACTTAAATAACTTTTCACACAAACAATGAGGCGCTCAACAGTCCCTGTCACTAAAATACATTGTTTTTGTAGAGATTATTATTTTTTACATTTCTGAGGAACTTGGGATGCTTAAAAACGTGCAATACATGTCAGTACTGGTGAAAAATTCAAAGTTCTGCAGTGTTTGAGGTCAGGCTTGGCCAGCGGGTTCCATAGCGCTCCAAAGCACATGCGAGGATTGGGATAAAATCAGGGCTTTAAATTAACTTTTTGGATCACCAGCCAACACGGCTAGTAGATTTTTAAAGTTACCAGCCAATCAGATTTTCCACTAGCCAAGTTTGTTTTTTCCTAACTAACTCTACTATTTAATTTCAGCTCCTCTGGTTTAGCTTGTAATCGATACCACGCACGCTAGGCATGTAGCCAACAGTGGTATGACACGTCATGACAAAGTGTTCATGGGAAATGTAGGATTAGAGCTACAAGCAGTGTTGCCAGATAAAGATGACGTTTCCAAGCCAAAGACCGGCCAAATGTCTTGGAGCAAAACAGACCAATCTGGAAAAATGTCTGCAGTCGGCCAATTCAAAAAGATGCTTCGCTTCATCCATCACTGGCGCATTTGGCGGGTTGGCGGGTGTCAATTCAAAGCCCTGGATAATTGCTGTTGGATCATTGCTCTCATCTTTAAGAATATATTAAAACTAGGGCTGTCAGCATTAACGCGTTAATCGCGATGCGATTAAGGGCAGAGCATAACGCGTTAATTTTTTTTAATTGCATGCCGCCATTTACAGTATTAATTCATTTTACACTTCACTCTGCTTTGCGTCGTGCCTAACAGGCTATTATTTTGACCCTCTGCTGCACCTTTACTTATTATCAAGCTGCCGTACTTCCTCGTAACACATCCTACTGCTGCAGGCATAATGGAGAAAGCAGCCCCACGATAACACAGCCTGTACTCCACAGAGAAAGCAACCCAACTGGAACTGCTGCAAAGTGCAAACGCTGTCTCATTAACCGGTGATCACTGGTCAGTGAGTAATCAAAATTATTTAGAAGTTACTGCACACTATATTGACTCTGGTAAGTAGGGTTGGGTACCGAAACGGTGCCAATGTAAATGGTAGTAACGAGACCGAATAAGAACGAAAATTATGGTGCCTCATTTCAGTGCCTGACTTTACACTACACCTGACAGCAGGTAACGTTAGCTTACCTTTAACTAGCAGCTGGATTAAACACGGTTAAAATGCTGACAGCTAACGTTAAACAGTGTAAAGTGTGACTGTATTTCACTGTAGAGGATTCCAACAATGGGGCGTAACAGTCTGCTCTGCAGTGCAGCAGCTGCCGTTGTTGGAATTAAACAACACAGCGTTCACTTAAAACAGGTGCATTCAAAGTTATTGTAAAATACCCTTTTCCCATCTGGTGGTGTTTTTGTCGTTCAACAGCAATTTAATGGTGAAATAAGTTATTGGTATAATTTATTAAATCTTTCATTTTGACCATGGCCTTAGCAATAAACAATTCGCTGACTGTTGTTTAGTATCCTTCTTTTTTTTCTTCTTTTTTTTTTTTACTTTATTGAAAAGTACCGGTTCAGGCACCGTTTAGGCACCGGCACCGTTTTAAAAGTATCGCTTTAGCACCGGTATCAGAAAAAAACCAAACGATACCCAACCCTACTGGTAAGGATAGGGATTTTTTGTTTTTTAGTTAAGTACTTGGAGGAATTGTGCAATAATGACAGATTCACACATTTTTCTTTTGTTTACACTAAATAAATATTAAACAAATACAAATCTTAAAGCCAAGTTCATAAAGTAACTTTCCTTGCATTCATTTCATTCCCAGTCAAGATACACTGGTAAGAATGTTTTTCCATTGTTAATATGTACTTAAAAACATTTCTGTAATGCAAAATAATAGAATTTTAATCATGTGATAAAACATGCGATTAATCATGATTAACTATAGAAATTCAGCAATTAATCGCAATTAAAAAAAATTAATCGTTTGACAGCCCTAATTAAAACGTTTTGATGTCTTTTAATTTTGACAAGGGTCAGCCATTTTGGATTATGTGCGTATATTTTCATGTTTTAGGTCTTTAGGATACACACAAACTTACAATCTTTTACACCCATATTCAAACAAGTAATTATTTAGATTTGATGTCGCAATTGGGCTTTGGGTACGGCATGTTGGCTCTACAGCGCTCCCAATTTACTATCAGCCTTTGAACACGTTTTTGACACCCTTAATTCATTGTTGATACCCCTAAAATTCACAAAATTCAACTCACACATTAAAACCTGTGAACGTTGCGAGAATATTCAGCGGACGTTCATGCTTTAATAGCGAGCTTCATAACCTCCCCCTAATGTATGAAAGGCCTTAGTTGGAAAAATGAACAAAAAAATGTCAATCAAAGCTGTTAACTTGACTTCACGCTGTCCAATCTCCCCCAAATTGCTGACGACAATTACATGGTGTGGTCTACATATGATTCACAGCAACATTACGTTACATTAGTGTGTGTTATCCAGCGGCACATAGTGTACACAGGAAGTGGTACAAAATATACAATACCTCATTTTCAGTGCCAAACACTTCACGCAGGAAATAACATCTAACTCATGCCCACAGTGTCTGATGATCCTGGATAATGCAAGAGGCATGTTGACTGGAGCTCCATCAGTATCCACGACCCGAATGTGCGAGGGCATGTTCATCATTGATTGCAACATTAAATAACCTATATTTTGAATAATGTTTTTCCTTTTCTTTCGCACCATGTGTAGATATGGCTGCTGCAAACTATCTGCAATCTGAAGATCAGTTTCTGTGCTCTATCTGTCTGGATGTGTTCACTGATCCTGTCAGCACACCATGTGGTCACAACTTCTGCAAAAACTGCATCACTGAACACTGGAATACTAATGACCAGTACCTGTGTCCAATGTGTAAGGAGGGTTTTACCACCAGACCTGATTTGAGGGTCAACACTTTCATCTCTGAGATGGTTGCTCAGTTCAGAAGGTCAGCTCAACAGAAAGCCAGCAGCAGCAGCTCCAAACAACAGGTGTCCAAACCAGGAGCAGTTCCTTGTGACGTCTGAACTGGAACCAAACTGAAGGCCCTAAAGTCCTGCCTGGTGTGTCTGGTCTCCTACTGTGAGACTCACCTGGAGCCTCATCTGACATTGTCAGGCCTGAAAAGACATCAGCTGATCGACCCTGTGGAGACCCTGGAAGGCAGGATGTGTACTGAGCACAATAAACCTCTGGAGCTGTTCTATCAGACCGACCAGACATGTGTCTGCATGCTCTGCACTGTTTTAGATCACAAGAAGCATGATGTTGTTCCTCTGAAAGAAGAATATGAAGGGAAGAAGGTAGAGCTGGGGAAGACAGGGGCTGAAATTCAGCAGATGATCCAGAAGAGACGACTGAAGATTCAGGAGGTCAAACACTCAGTCGACCTCAGTGAGGAAGATGCAGACAGAGAGATAGCAGAAGGTGTTCAGGTCTTCACTTCTCTGAAGGAGTCTGTTGAGAGAGGCCTGAATGAGTTCATCAACACGATCAAAGAGAAGCAGAAAACAGAAAAACAGGCCGAAGCTTTCATCAAAGAGCTGGAACAGGAAATCTCTGAGCTGATGAAGAGGAGCACTGAGGTGGAGCAGGTGTTACGCTCTGAAGACCACCTCCATCTTCTCCAGAGTGTCCAGTCCCTAAACATCCAACAACCTCCACCCACCAAGGACTTGTTGTATCTGATGATTTATAACTTTGACTTATGCCTACATATATTCAATTTAAATGTATTCCATATAGTACTACGTTATTGAGGTTATGGTGAGAGAGTTGGGGCCCTGTTGTTGACTATCAATGGTCGGCAAAGAGGGAATTAGAAATTTCATTTAAATGAGGGTTAGGTTTAATTTTTAGTTTTTTCCTGTATGCTTTTTTCACGTTTCTTTGGATACTGTAGTGGTATTTAGTATCGTCTTATTACTCAACGTGGGGGAAATGGAATGTGATTCATATTGGAATGTGATTCATATTATCATATATTATTTTTGATATTATTAATTTTTATTCTTATTTTGATGTTTTAATTTTCATGTTTTGTTTTGCAAACGATACTGGTCAGTGTTTTCTTTTCTTCCAGAGCATATGGGGTAATGTGCAGAGGGAGATTCAGATGCAAATATGGACAATATGAAGGAACTAGGAGACTTCTGAACCAGGACGGTGTGGATCTGTTCAGATTTCACCACACCAACACTGCATTGATATTCAACATTGCTGAGAACCTGCAATGTAGTGGACTACATTCCTGTGTTTGTCTGATATATATACATGTTTGTAGAGTAATACATAATTTGTGTAACATATACTTTGAATTTGTTCTTGCATTGATTGTTTGAAGAATGATGTTTTCTGCCATGAAGTGAATATATGGAGACCTCAGATGTTTTTCTTTTTTCTCGACGCTTAGGGAAATGGGGTCTAGGAAATAGAAGTCCTTTTTCAGATCCAAAGGGTCGACCTGCCTGAATTTGGACATTGTTTTGATTTTATTTCTTTTCTGTGGTCTTCACATGTATTTGCTTAAACCATATCTTTACATAAATTGATAAAGATATATTTTCTAATTGATCTGGAGTACTAAGGTGGTCGCCTAGGGCAGAGGGACCGTGAGAGACTGGACAGAGGTCAGCGTCCGTCCATCATCATATGAGGGGTCTTTGGTGAAAGCTGTGGTTCAGCTGGAAGAGACACTTGTTAAACAGATGAAGAAGCGGCTCGCTGAGTCTGAGCTGAAGAGGGTCCAGCAGTATGCAGTGGATGTGACTCTTAATCCTGATACAGCAAATCCTAGACTCATCCTGTCTGATGATGGGAAACAAGTGAATTATGGTGATGTGAGGAAGAATCTCCCAGACAACCCAGAGAGATTTTCTCGTTATTGTATTGTTTTAGGAATGCAGAATTTCTCTTCAGGCAGATTTTACTTTGAGGTTCAAGTTAAAGGAAAGACTAAATGGGATTTAGGAGTGGCCAGAGAGTCGATCAACAGGAAGGGAGCAATCCCACTGAACCCACAGTATGGTAACTGGACGATATGGTTGGGAAATGGAAATGAGTTGCAAAGCTGCTGCGGACCCTCCAGTCCTTCTCTCTTTGAAGTCTCGGCCTCAGAAGGTGGGGGTGTTTGTGGATTATGAGGAGGGTCTGGTCTCCTTTTATGACGTAGATGCTGCAGCTCTTATCTACTCCTTTACTGGCTGCTCCTTCACTGAGAAACTCTTCCCATTCTTCAATCCTTATAATAATGACGATGGTAAAAACTCTGCCCCTCTGATCATCTCTCCTGTCAGAGTAAACTAATCACTGATCTCATTTCAGTTATTGATTTATTTTTAATCAAGGGAACAAATGTACATATTCATACATTTTTCATCTTATTTTCTACAGAATCTGTTTCCTGTGGTGATTGATTTACACTTTATTCCATTTATTATCATATGGTTAAATGTGCAGCAATTCTTAGCAAATTGAATCAAACTTCATCTTGACATATTTGGTGTCTTTAGAAACTGATTTCTTCTGGAAGTTATAATAAATGTCTGTGGGTTTAACAGAGGTTTAAATAGATATCGTCCACATAACGTGTGTCATGATGCATCAAATTAATGTGTTGATTATGTAATCAGATACACATTTATTTGTATTTGATGTGCAGCCACAGAAAACATATTGCTGAATATATCATTGTGTCATGAAGTTTCATTTAAGAGTAAGGCCTATTACATCCCATAGTGTCTACAGAACACAGTATGTGTCGTTGTTATACCGTTTGTTTCCTGAATTCTGTAAGATGGTTTATGAGTCAAAGAAAATCTGTAAATATGTGATTGTAGAATAAAAACTGTAAAATAAAGCATTTCTTGAACACAAGGTCTGAGTAAGCAGTGACTTGAGCACTGGAGGAAATGCACAGTAAACAGAGCTTTGTTAGCACTGCTGTTCTTTAATAAAACTGGTCTACACAACAGGATGTGGACATATTGTAATACAATCTATTGCAGATATCTAGAAAGTTCTTTCTGACTAGGAATAATTAAATACAGATATCTGCAATAAATATCCAGTCTAGCTACTAAATGTTAAAATGGCCACTTATACTATTTAAGGATTTAAATTTAGTTTTGACTAGTACAATCAAAGTTGTAGATATCATGAAAAACAATTGCTACAAATTGTGGATATATTTAATTACCATTCTGAATAGTTAGAATATAATTTTGACTTGGAGAAATGCTATTATAAACATGTGAGTGTGGTTAGATTAAATGTTAAAACGGCCTGCCAAAGTACCTAAGACATTTTTCCTGTTTTCCTCTATAGTTGTTCTGCAGAGCTTCTTCTTGCGGGTAACGTCTGACAATAAAAATAACTTTAGTTTTCTAAAAGATTTTTTGAAGTGTTATTTATTCCAATAACACCAAAAGAATGATCATGATTTATTGCCATTTGCAAAATAAACCAATTCTTAGTGAAACTAAGTCCCTCTCCTTGGTGCTTATTCTAAATATATACTTGAAACTAGAAACATGCACATTGTAGCAGAGTCTCCTTTGCTGATGGTGATTAACCTGGTGAATGCTAAAAATACTCTGTGTGAACTGATTACTTGTTGAGTATTTATTAAAGCTATTAAACAATTGCATAAGTCGCATACAATAAATTGGTAAGGTAGTCAGAAATATGTTAATTTAGGCCTATTTATCGTTTTGTTTAAATGTCTATTACTACTACTATTAGACCTTTTTCTTTGAGCCCCTGCCACCCAAAATGTCTGTGCACGTCCCTTAGTCCCCCTTACAAGCTACCGTCCCCCTGCTCCACACCTGAGTGTCTTACTAAAATCATATCTAAATATGAGGAAACAAAACCTAAAAAACAGAGCGGCGGTGAAGAGGCAGAGCATCGCTGGACAGACAACAGTTCAACGTCAGTTTCCTTGGAATGAAAGTCGAGGTTTAAACATGTTGTCACAAGTTAATTCTTGTTTTTGGGCTTCAGTGTTTCTGCAGTTTAAACTCTTTGGAGGTCAGCGTCTCAAGCTTTTTGTATGCATTTCATTACATAGGCCTACATTCAGGGCTTGACATTCCTCACTCTGGCTATTATTTAGTTAGTGACACAGCATTTTTGCTAGCCACTAATTTGTGGGAAATTACATTATTATAAATATAGTTTTATTTGATTAGAGTTGACTATGGTGTACTACAATTCACTTGAACTAGAATTACAACCTTTTTAAATGTAAATGACCACCCAGGCTCTAACAGTGATGAAATATTCAGCTGTGATAAGGTTGTGTGTAAAGCTCCTTATGTATGAAAACATGCAACTGATTAAGACATTAAAAGCAGGCACTTAAGTCAACGACGAGTTAAGATTTGCTTTACTTGCTTACTTTTCAGAGCTATAGGAACGAATGCTTCAAGAGAACAGGCTGAGAATGAGAACTCGCTCTGTATCAGATGGTTGATCAAACTCCAACTGGAGAACAACAACAACAGGAACATGAATCCAGGTTAAATGGAGTATGACTGGTAGTTAATACAGGGCACGCTGACACACACACACACACACACACACACACACACACACACGCACACACACACACACACACACACACACACACACACACACACACACCCAGCAGGGCGGGTCAGTGAACTGTAGCTATGATGTATAAGGCTACGTTCAGATTACAGGCCTTAATGCTCAATTCCGATTTCCGACTGACTGTTCACATTACGACTGAGGTCGCATTTTCTTTAAAATCTGACCTGAACAGATTTGGACAACATATGAAAGTAGCCCAAATCAGAACTAGAAAAGATTGGATGCCATGTGACTTGGACTGTTTAAATTGTCGTGAAAAAATCAGATATGAGCAACAAAAACGGATTTGGGTCACTTTGGCCTGCAGTCTGAACGTAGCCAAATTGATGAGAGACTTCTTCGTCGTGACGTCTAGTTTGCTGTGATTCATCTGTCTTTCCAACTCTGCAGGTGCTCATTAGTTTAACCTGGAGCTCCTGAGTGTTTCCAGGTTGTTTAAGCCTGGCAGCAGTGCAGCTCTGAGCTCTCTGCCTGCCTGCTGGTTGCTGCTGTTCCAGCTCTCTAACTCAACACTCCCACATTATTTTTATTTTCAAACTTGTAGTCATCAGCCCCCCAATGACACTGACTCAAGTCACATGAGGCAAGTTAATTTAAGACTTCACATAGCTCCCTCTAAAACCATAAAAGGTTCTACAACTGTCTCCCCAAAACCTGCAAGCAGACCTTGATGTGTAAAAGAGTTCTCCTTTAATGGACTAAGCATAACGGCGTAAACCCTAAGATTTATGTTGAATGTCATGATTTATTAGCCTGGCTCCGCCCTCCTACGTACTTCTGCTCAATTTTAATTTTCCTTCAGTACATCGTCTGGGTTTGCGGTATATTCACGGGTTTTGTTCGGCCAATCTTTACCGGTCCAATCAGCGAACAGAGGAAGGCTGACAACGATGACATTGAGGTCTTGCGCTAGTTTGAGAGTTGTAGTTCCGTAATGGCGGTGGAGAAAGATGCGAGCGAAGCCATTCGGTACGTTGGACAACGCTGTCGAATATCCAGAAGTTAAAGCCCGAGCAAGAGTTTTGTTGGTGTCCATGATGTTGTGGCCCTCCTCCCCACGGGGTTTGGGAAAAGTTTGATTTTCAAGCTTGCTCCGTTAGTGGTGAAGGAGTTGGCTAAGGCGAACGCTAGCGATGCTAAGCCGACGTCACGACCAAACGTTAGCGATTGGTTATGGCAGATCCAGAGCGTCTCTGAGCAGATCCAATAGTTTTAAACTTCAACAGAGTACCCACCTTCAACACTTTTCAATGGAGAGTGACCAGACTCTTTTGTACAAATGAAATGTACGAGAGTCTGGTAGGACCAGGCTAATGATTTATTGGAGCATGTCAACAATGTGGCTAGAATGATTTTGGTTTGGACAGCTTGACTATGGATGTCAAAGGTCACCATGATGGACTGTGACTGCTGGTTAAATTAGTTAAAGTGAAACTAAGTAACTCTTTAGAGAAAGGAAAAAACAAACAAATGAAAAGCACAAATGATAAGCAATAAAACACATCCTCTCTCATTTACAATAGACTAAGGGGTTTTCCTGATGCAACCTTTCTTGGTCTGGTATGACCAGTAGCTTATGGTGGCTAATGTTAGTGTTTGGGGCGCGTGTCCGTGGGAAATTGAGGGGTGGCCTGCTCACAGGTCGCCCTTCACACCTGCTGGTTTACCGTGCATAGGAACCTGCTGCATGAAGACGAGGGAGAGTTGTTGTTTTAGGCTATGTTTCTGTAATAAATCTGGATACATTAAACAAGTTATACAGTCTCATGTTTTCAAGTACCTTAGCTTGCTAACACAAAGCTAACATTAGCTTACCAATAGTCCTTTTCTAATGACCAGTACCGACGGGGTCAGTCAAAAACAAGAAATTCACACCTCACAGCTCAGAGTTCCCCCTCAAAATAACCTCACATAGAAGTTAGGTACAGTACCAACTTCACCTTATGTTAATCCAGGGATAAATCTGTACTTTACTAAAGTAATAAAAACGTACGAGGAAACAAAACCTAACAACAGAGCTGCAGTAAGAGGCGAGCCAAAGCTGGACAGATAACATCCCAACTAGGGATGGGCGTATCGATCCTGTGGTATCGATAGATCGATATACTCACGCTACTCATTTGGCATTGATTTCCTTAAAAAAATCGATATAAACTAAAAAATAATAATTGGGGGTGTATGCATCACTTTCAGCTGTTTTAGATTACTTACTTAAATTACTATGTGCCGGGACACCCCTGTACCTGGCAGTGTATTGAGCTGGCCCATGTCACGTGACAGGAGACGAGCGAATGAGCGTCAATGTGCGACACAGCCCACAGCGACACAGCCAAGGGCCTGAAAATGTGTATGTTTTTGTTCATATTTAATTTATTTCATTCATATTTATGTTATTTATTTTAATTTTAATTTTATTATGTATTGACCATAATACATTTTGTATAAATGGTCTGTATTTGTCTTGTGATTTGTCTTAAATGTAATAATATTTTTACTGACAAAAATTGACAATAAGAAATTAACGGTATCGGTATCGATATCGATGAAAATGCAAGAAAAAGTATCAGTATCGTATCGAATCCTAAAAGTGTGGTATCGCCCATCCCTAATCCCAACTTCAGTTTCCTTGAAATTAAACTCGAGGTGTGTACATGCTGTTATGAGTTCAGACTGTTCCTCCCACGTTACATAATTAACCTGAAAACTGTCCAATCAGAGCGCTGACTGGCAGCCCTACAGGTGTGACTGGGTCCTGTTCACATGTCATATGTCACTTCTACATATAAAGGTGTTAGGATGAGTCAGATGAACACAGACAGCAGCAGCATCTGTCAGTGTCTGCTGATGAAGGTACCACGTCTCTTTGACCTCATCTGAACGGGACTTTAACAGCGGAGCAGCCTGACAGGTAACATTACACACCTTTGATGAAGAAACTCAACTATCATTTGTGATATTTTGGGGGCTACATAACATACTTTAAGATGAGAGCAGTGATACATTCTTTCAGCACTATTGTAAACTGTTTGTAGATCTGAAGTAACTCAGTAATTATTCTATGATGTGTGACGTTTTGGCCAAAATAAGCCTTTTTATGTTCAGTTGAGTCAGATTTAATCATCACCAGGAAACAAGTTAGATTTTAATCTCCGCTGACTTCACTGCTGAGATATGAGAGTGTCAGAACGTCTCCATCAGTCTGAATACTTTATTCTCTGAAACTTGGATCAGTTATTTGTTCTCTGACTCTACAAAACTACACAGAACCGTTTGTGAAGGCAGAGAGTTGTTTTTGATTGGCAGGTGTGTGTCACAAACTTCATCCCATCAAAAGTGTAAATCGTCTTGGTTTAGATTTGTGGACACGTCCTCAACAAAAAGATAAAAGATACTAATTAATATTATTTTTAGCAAAGCAGTCTTTTAATCCTGAAGTACAGACTGAGTAAAAACACATCCAGAGGTTTCTGAAGGGACAAGTTGAAACCTGCAGTTTGTCTCTGTCAGTTACTGGAGGTGGCTTGGGTGGAGCTGAGGTGTGACAGGCTGGGACAGTTTGTGGTGTTTAGGTGTGACAAGACTTCCACATAAATAACTTCAGTCAAGAATCTGGCAAAATGACAGCGGACGGAGGTTTGTCACAGTCAAGATCAGATGCTCCTGCCATTGAGCCCTCAGGCCTCTCCAGCTAATGACTCTGTCTGTTCAATGTCTTTTCATTAGACAAGCTTAGTTCTCAAATCAAATTAAAAACCTGAACAATTAAGACTTCACCAGATAGACAATAGAAGATAGATACCTGTGGGGGGGGCAAACTTACAGGAGAGTGCTCCACTCATTCCAATCAGTTAAGCTTAAAGTTGTAGTTTCATGATGATGTTATCTTTCTTGTACATTATAGTAGTGTTTGGTGTCATGCTGCTATCAAGGCTAAAACAACAAGACAGCCTTTATTTCAAGAACTAAAAGCTTGTTGAAAAAAAGCTAACAATATATGACAGACTTCAGCTCTTCATGTGTGGTTTTCATTAATTAGCATGCTGCTTTAGCATTTACAGTTTCCATTTCTACCACTTTCACACCGGGTCACTCGCTCACACAGACTGTAAAAATAATGGATGTTTGGCCAGGAGTTTGGTCGATTTGGGCGTTACCGTGACAATTTTTGACGAGAGGGCGGAGCTTGGGAGGATGATGCGGCCAAGCCAGTGATGTTTATGGTTGCAATGGCGCTAAGCTAAATGCTAAAGAGGGAAAGTTGCTGCTGAAACTTTGCTTGCCCAGGCTCACAGTGCAATGTCTCACCGTGACAACAACAGGCCTGTTCTTTCTTAAGAATAAGTTGGCCCTTTTGGAGGCCCTATGCAACAGCAAAACAAGTTTTACACAGGGCCTCAAAAAAGCTAGGAACGGCCCTGCTAGCTGGTGTTACTAAAAGTTGGAGGAGCTGCTGGACAAGATGCACCTGTCATGGGCAGATGCGTAGCGTGTTGCCAAGGATTAAACACGATGGAGAGATCTCTTTGCAGCCTTCTATCCCACAGGGGATGAAGAAGAGAGAGTAAGTAACGTTAAGTGTTAACGTCAGTGACGTGATTTGAGCTGTTGCAGAGTTTTGGCTCTTAACATAATGTTATAACGTTATTGTCAGCACGCTCACTGTAAATGTAAACGTTGGCTGCTGTCTCGTTATATAGCGTTAACTGTAACTTAACGTTAACAGCAATGTTAACGACCAATAAAGTGGCTAACAAACTTACCGACTCCCCGTTGCAACTGCAGCTGCCGTGAGGTCAGAGGCTAGCGGATCAGGGTCAGGCTCTGCTTTGAGTTTTCCTGCAATTTATGTCCTTGCTGTTACCTTAAAAATCGCAGCAGTATTCTAAAGAAAGCCAAAAGGGTCATAATTCGTCACAATTCTCACAGCGTTTTGAACGCCGTTCTTGGCGCCACCTTGGGTTTAATAAACGCAACCACACGTCTAATAAACCCCTAGGTGTCTAATAAACGCCACCAAGCATGTGACGTCACCAGGCGTTTAATGAATGCCACCAGATGCTTATTAGACACCTGGCGGTGTTCTTTTTTATTTGTATTTTTTTCAAGATTTTTTATGGGCATTTCTGCCTTTAATGGACAACTCAGACATGAAAGGAGAGATAGAGGGGGAAGACACGCAGGAAAACACTCACAGGTCGGACTCAAACCCTGGACCTTCTGCATCGAGGAATAAACCTCTATGTATGTGCACCTGCTCTACTAACCGAGCTAACCGTCCACGACACCTGATGGTGTTTTGACTATCAACTCCGCCCTGTGGTTTTCACAGCCAATAGATTTGAACTCTAATTACCCAATCAGTAAAGAAGAAGGTCAGGCAACACTAATCAAGCACGGATCTCCTTGTTTGAGTAGCCTAAAGAAAATATTATTCACATTTGGTGTTATTTTATTTATTATTATTTCTACATATCATTATACGTTCAAATATGTGAACTAGAGTATAGTTATAGCATTTATAAAGCATTTATTTCTTCTTGTAGACTGAGCTAAAGCAGTTTGCCTACTGTTGCTCTAACATTACCGAAGGTGGCAGCAGAGGACAATATATAGATTATTTCCTCTTATAAACTTTGGTCATGTAAAGAATGGGATTTTCTGATTTCTTTCTATTCTAAAGAATCCGTTCTAGTTTTTGTTTAACTGTTAGACATTGTTGTGGCATTATTGTAATAGGTACACAGTTATTTGTATCTATTTTATTTTGATTGAACTTTTATTTTATTATAAGATTACAACATGAGCACAAACTAAAGTCTGCAATTTTAAGTTTTTGAATCCAACAAAGCAGGGACGTCACTAGGATTATAGAGAGAGGAATTAGATATAGTATGCTATTACTTTATCACACATTTACATGAGCAGACATATAGCATTTAAGTCATTGCTTACAGAAGAACTCATCAGGAGCAAAGTCTGACCTAAGTAAATTCCCCCATGCAGCTTTGATGCGTCTAAAAGCTAACAATACGGTAACTTTTGTTGAACAGAGTAGAAATGGAAGAAGAGGATATGTCTGTCACTTTTTACTTGTTAACATCTTGGTTTCTTGACTGGTTGTTGAGTGTAGCTCTAATACAGTAACAAAAGATGTGAGTGCAAAGATTTTGCAAACACAAATTACAAATACCCTGTGGGCTAAGCACCCCCTGTCTTTAAATCCTGTGTTGGCCAATGAGAACTTCTGCTCTGATCCATTTGTGTTTCAGTTTTCTTTCAGTTTAACAAAACTTTCTGATTTTAGCAGGAAGCCACGATGACGGCAGTGGACCTTTTCAACACTTTGGAGGATTTAAAAGAAGAGGAATTTAAGAAATTCAAATGGTGTCTGCAGCAGCAAAACAGCCTGGAAGGCTACCAAAGCATTAAAGTGTCCAAGTTGGAGAACGCAGAAAGGCAGGACACGGTGGATGTGATGGTGAAAACCTATCAACTTCAAGGAGCTCTGAAGGTGACCACAAAGGTTTTAGAGAAAATCAACAGGAATGATCTGGTCCAGAGTCTGCCAGACACCAGCTCAGGACCAGAAGGTCAGTCACCTTTTTCATTTGTATTTTCAGGAAGAAAGAGTGGGTGGACATGAGAAACACAATACTTGTAAGGTAACAGATTGTTATTTGTGACCTGCTGATACAACTTGTGTACTCAGCAGCAACACATTCTCCAGCTGTAAATACATACACACACAGCTCCATAACGCCCACAAATGCACACATTTCTTTTTAAACTAATAAAAAAATATATATTTTTAATTACATGTATTTTTTCTCTCACACTGCGTAGTTATGGTTGCTGCCAGCAATGTGCCATCTAGAGAAGAAGTGTCCAAACCAGGAGAAGTTCCCTGTGACGTCTGCACTGGAACCAAACTGAAGGCCCTGAAGTCCTGCCTGGTGTGTCTGGCCTCCTACTGTGAGACTCACCTGGAGCCTCATCTGACAATGTCAGGTCTGAAAAGACATCAGCTGATCGACCCTGTGGAGAACCTGGAAGGCAGGATGTGTACGAAACATGATAAACCTCTGGAGCTGTTCTGTAAGACCGACCAGACATGTGTCTGCATGCTCTGCCCTGTTATAGACCACAAGACGCATTATGTTGTTCCTCTGAAAGAAGAATATGAAGGAAAGAAGGTTGAGCTGCGGAAGACAGAGGCTGAAATTCAGAAGATGATCCAGAAGAGACGACTGAAGATTCAGGAGGTCAAACACTCAGTCGACCTCAGTGAGGAAGATGCAGACAGAGAGATAGCAGAAGGTGTTCAGGTCTTCACTTCTCTGAAGGAGTCTGTTGAGAGAGGCCTGAATGAGCTCATCAACACGATCAAAGAGAAGCAGAAAACAACAGAAAAACAGGCCGAAGCTTTCATCAAAGAGCTGGAACAGGAAATCTCTGAGCTGAAGAAGAGAAGCACTGAGGTGGAGCAGGTGTTACGCTCTGAAGACCACCTCCATCTTCTCCAGAGTGTCCAGTCCCTAAACATCCAACAACCTCCACCCACCAAGGACTGGACAGAGTTCAGCGTCCGTCCATCATCATATGAGGGGACTGTGGTGAAAGCTGTGGTTCAGCTGGAGGAGACACTCAGTAAAGAGATGAAGAAGCTGCTTGAAGCCGAGCTGAAGAGGGTCCAGCAGTATGCAGTGGATGTGACTCTTGATCCTGATACAGCACATCCTGATCTCATCCTGTCTGATGATGGGAAACAAGTGAATGATGGCGATGTGTGGAAGAATCTCCCAGACAACCCAGAGAGATTTTGTTATTGTGCTAGTGTTTTAGGAAAACAGAGTTTCTTTTCAGGCAGATTTTACTTTGAGGTTCAAGTTAAAGGAAAGACTAAATGGGATTTAGGAGTGGCCAGAGAGTCGATCAACAGGAAGGAAGACATCCCACTGGCACCTCAGAATGGTTACTGGACTATATGGTTGAGAAATAGAAATGAGTACAAAGCTTGTGCTGGCCCTTCAGTCCTTCTCTCTCTGAAGTCTCCTCCTCAGAAGGTGGGGGTGTTTGTGGATTATGAGGAGGGTCTGGTCTCCTTTTTTGATGTAGATGCTGCAGCTCTTATCTACTCCTTTACTGGCTGCTCCTTCACTGAGAAACTCTTCCCATACTTTAGTCCCTGTAATAATGAAGGTGGTAAAAACTCTGCCCCTCTGATCATCTCTCCTGTCAGAGTACACTAATCACTGATCTAATTTCAGGTATTGATTTATTTTCAATCAAAGGATCAAATGTACATATTGATACATTTTACATCTTATTTTCTACAGAATCTGTTTCTTTTGGTGACTGATTTACACTTTATTCCATTTTTTTTTATCATATGGTTAAGTTGGCAGCAATTCTTTGCAAATTAAATCAAACTTCATCTTGACATATTTGGTGTCTTTAGAAACTGATTTCTTCTGGAAGTTATAATAAATGTCTGTGGGTTTAACAGAGGTTTAAATAGATATTGTCTACATAACGTGTGTCATGATGCACCAAATTAATGTGTTGATTATGTAATCAGATACATATTTATTTGTATTTGATGTGCAGCCACAGAAAACATATTGCTGAATATATCATTGTGTCATGAATCTTCATTTAAGAGTAAGGCCTATTACATCCCATAATGTCTACAGAACACAGTATGTGTCGTTGTTGTAAAAAGTTAATTGATGTTTCTGTCTTGTGTGAAAAGCGTTTTAGAGAATTACTGGTCACTTCATGAATTCTGTAAGATGGTTTATGAGTCAAAGAAATCTGTAAATATGTGATTGTAGAATAAAAATTGTAAAATAAAGCAGTTGTTGAACACAAGGCCTGAGGAAGCAGTGACTTGAGCTCTGGAGGAAATGTCCAGTCAGCAGAGCTTTGTTAGCAGTGCTGTTCTTTAATAAAAACTGGTCTACACAACAGGATGTGGACATATTCTGATAAAATCTATTGCAGATATCTAGAAAGTTCTTTCTGACTAGGAAGAAGTAAATACAGATATCTGCAATAAATATCCAGTCTTGCTACTAAATGTTAAAACGGCCGCTTATACTATTTAAGGATTTAAATTTAGTTGACTAGTACAATCAAAGTTGTAGATATCATGAAAAAGTAATAATGTTATTGTGGATATATTTAATTACCATTCTGACTAGTTAGAATATAATTTTGACTTGGAGAAATGCTATTATAAATATCTAAAATTTAATTACAGATAGGAGTGTGGTTTGATTAAATGTTAAAACAGCCTGCCGTAGCACCTAAGACATTTTTCCTGTTTTCATCTATAGTTGTTCTGCAGAGCTTCTTCTTGCGGGTAACGTCTGACAATAACAATAACTTTAGTTTTCTATGTTGTAAGTTGACATTATTGTTTAAAGCAACATATTAATACTGACAACATATGCTGTATAATCTCTCTGAAAGAGTCAACCAACAATAATTGATAAGTGCAGGGTATTAATTTAAACATCTGAACATTTCTTGAGAGCTGAAAGCCTTCCTCATGTCCGAGCACGTCTCCATGACTCCCTGCTACACTGCAGCAGCAACAACAGGCCTCCATGTAGAGCACTAACTGGTGTTGTGACACAGAACGACCACTAGATGGATCACAACACAAAGGAATGATGAGACAAAGTTACTGTACTGCTGCCACGCTGACCACCAAACACTCCTGATACATGAGAGTGAACACACTGTTGGTCATGTACAGAATAATCACTCATGATGGACGAGGACACAACCAACAATCTCACGTATGTTTTCCTTCAGGAGGAGACTCCATCTCCTCCATCTTCACCAGTTTATAAAGAGAACATCTACTGGTTTCAAGAACTTTCTGGAAGTCTCATTTTCTTGAATCTCGTCTTGTTTTAGCACAGAAGTTTATTTCTGAAAAATCCCTGAAACAAAGAAATCTGGTGAACTGGCAGAAGTAGAATTAACTCACATGTTGTGTTCCTCTTTTGAGAAATAAACTCAGTTGCCAGTTTATTAGGTACACCTGCTGAAACTAATGACGTCTAATGCAACATACTACAGTAAATCAAACTAATATCAATGAGGGTAGACTAAATAACAGAAACAGGTCAGAACTATAGTAACATATCTGAAACATTCTTATTTTACACATTCCATGACATCACTTCTATTACAATATAAAATACTATATTGCTGCTACAGAGGCAGATGTTTAAAAAAACCTTCATTTTCAATCTTCATTCATGTAAACTGTGTGGATGAATGAATGAATCCAGCAAAAGACTTTACATACAACATGAGAGCAAACAGGAAGTAACTCTCTTTATTTTTGATGATATTTTTAACTCCCCAATGTTACATATTCAATGTGTGAAAAGACCTATAGTTAATGTGTAAGTATATATTTTATTTCTTGATATTCTGATTGTCTTGTTGATGATACATGTTATATTTGTTGTATGATTTGATGCAACGTTGCAGATGTGTGTGACGTCTCTCTCTTTGTGTCCAATAAACTATAAACTAAACTCTTCTGGTTAAAATAAAGCTGAGGCACATTAACGTTTCAACACACATAATAAATCATTAGTTATAGCATGACCTTTGCTCCATATCAACCAGACAACACCCTGGTATTTCACAATAAGAGTGCACATGAGAGGGAGGAAACAAACCACAGAGCTGCAGTAAGAGGAGGAGCAACACTGGAAAGAGGAGAGCTACAACGTCACACTCCAGAAATGAAAGTTAAGTTTGTCAGAGTGTCAGCCACGCTGCAGTAGAGACAAGACTCTGTTTCTCTCTGAAAGAAAACTCAAACTGACTTCATCAGGTCTTTCTCAACAACACAGCAGTGTCTCTGCCAAACACTGGTGAGTACAGCTGATCAGATTTACACTTTCAACAACCAGGATTAACACTAAACTTTAGCTCTACTTACAAAGGAAGTTCCACTCTTTTAATTACTTGTGAAATATGTAACAATATAACTATGGCTGTTTGTCTGCAGGCCCACTATACAGTAGTCCACTTTAACAGCTTTAAACAGTCTCTCTGTGTCAGTTCTCAGGACTTTAGGAACTGGTTACTGATCGCCTCCTACACACTACTTTCTCTATTTCCTCTGGCTGTTTCACAATAAAAGCTTTCCACCAGAGAACCAGTGGAAGGCTTTTAATGTGAAGCAGCTGGAGGAAATGTACAGTAAGCAGAGCTTTGTTAGCAGTGCTGTTCTTTAATAAAAACGTGTCTACACAACAGGGTGTGGACATATTGATGAGGAAATGAAATGAACACCACAGTCAGCTGATACCTTAACACCCCCATAGCTTGTTTTTATATGTCCGTGTGAATGTCTCTTTGTGAATGGAGCCTTGTCAAAGACAATTTTCTGTAACCCTTGTGTAACAGACAATAAAGTATTATCTCATCTTATCTTATTCTGTGCTGTTTTATCAGAATAGCACTTCAGCTTGTCCGGCCCACTTTAATGGACTTGTTTGTGCACAGCTCAGTGCAAGTTAAGACACTTCTGTCAGGGCTGGCTGAATGCTGAGGCAGGAAAAGGATTCTGGACCCAAAGTGCACAACACGATAGGTCAGATGTAGGTGTAGAATTTATTATAACAGAAAACAATCCAGGCTTACGTGAGTCTTTAAGAATCCAAACAAGGTAAAAATTCCAAAAGTAGTAACTGGACTCCACTATGGCATCAAAATGTCCAAACCAAAGGGACACCTAGAAAACAGGAACAAGCAGGTACACTCAACCCTGGACCTTCTGCGTCGAGGCATACACCTCTGTATATATGCGCCTCCTCTACCAACTGAGCTAACCCGGCCACTTAAACGCTGCCTTTGTCAAGGTTGAAAGCAAGTAACGTTTGGACAGCAGTCTCTGTGTTGTTATATTATTATCCTCATAAGTAAACAACACAACGTGATTGGTTATAATTCTTATATTCATAGTGTAAAGCTCAGAAAAACTGACCTTGTTCCATAAAAACTATTAGACTAACTAATATTCGAGTTGCATGAAAGTACTCATGACGAACACAACAGTTATAAAAAAAAATACTGGTGTGCGAATTAATAGCACGAAAAAAACGTTCCCAGTGTGTAAAGGGCTTAAGTCATACGCAAAGTGTTCGATAAACCCAGAAATGTACAGCGACAATGACCGGCAGCCCATCAGTACCCAAGACATGTTGAAGTGTGCAAGGGCCTGTTGATCACCAGGCAATTTTTACGTCAGTCTTGATCGTTATAAATATGTGAGTACTGTCGATAGCAAAAAAAAAAACAGAATCGGTCTTAGCAAACTGGAGTTGCTGCAGCTAATGCCCATAGCTACCAGATAGCTAAAATGGCAGTTGTGGGGGCATATTCTAAAGAGTGCCTTTGTGTCTCTTAACAGACACATAATGCAATTAAAATGTCTGTGCAACATGAACAGGGTTCTTATGTGACAAAAAGATGCGTTTTCAACTCAGACATCCTGCCTTGCCTAGCCTAGCTCGTCCTGCTAGCTGCTAGCTGCAATCCGGGAGTGTGTTGGAGCCAGGCTTCAACGATAATCATCACGCAGCAGTTCTGTGTGTATTTGTAGCTCATCTATTGTGTGTGACATCAATCTGGCGTTGGTGAGTAGGAGTCTTGGCAGTGGCGATCTATGTGGTAGTAGCCTTAGCTGGACTAGCAGGCCCGACCGGCGTCCTAGCTTCTGCTTCCTCCCCACCTTCCTTGCCTGCCACGGCCGGCAACAATCCAACGAGCGCCCGCTGGTGTGGTGGATGTCCTCCAGAGGACAGGTCATGCCTTCGCAGCAAATTTTTTTAGTTATTTCCCCCTCAAAAATAGGTAATTGAGCATTGTAGTGGTTATGACCATATCAGTGACTATGTAACTACATGGAAAAGGGATAAATGATGTCTGTGGCTTGCACAGTGATAGCGTTATTGAAGGCTAGCTTTAGCTCGCGCTTGGAGCAGCTGCTTCATCTGCCTGTTGCCCCTCTGTCTGTCTGGTTCTTTACAACTCTTGTGAGGCTAGTTCTTCGTATGTATACTTGGGTTTGAATAAATAAGGACGACCATCAAACTCAAAAGGCTCTTCCGTGTGTTGTATATCTGCTATATTCTCCATAGTTACGTTACTCCAAGCTTCTTCCCTTGTGAACACCACTCTTCACTCTTCACACTAAGCTCCGATCTGCACACTGGGCTACTGTTTACCTTTTCCTGCTACAACTGAATTCCCACGGGACAGCGTGAGGCTACAGCTAGCCTTCAGTAACTCTATTACTGTGCAAGCCACAGACATCAATTATCCCATTTCTATGTAGTTACATAGTCACTGATATGGTCATAACCACTAAAGTGCTCAATTACCTATTTTTGACTGGGAAATAAACTAAAAGTTTTCGCCGGGAAGGCATCATCTGTCCTCTGAAGGACATAGCCAGAACACCGGGCACTCTGTTGATCGTTATCAGCAGCAGAAGGCGAGGAAGGCGGGGACATAAGAGAAAGTAGAAGCAAGGATGCCGGTTTGCTTGCTAGCCCGGCTAAGGGAACTACCACACAGATCGCCACTGCCAAGTCTCCTACTCACCAACGCATCAACGCAGATCAATCGCACACAAAAATGACATATATGCTACAAGTACACACGGAACTGCTGCGTGATGATTATCACCGAAGTCTGGCTGAACATCACACTCATCCCTGACGGCAGATAGCAGGGCGAGCTAGCTACCGGCAGGAGACAGAGTAGGTGAATTTAAACAATGTCTGAGTCTTGTGGTCACGTAAGGGTCCTGTCCATGTTGCACAGACATTTTAATTGCATTTTGTGTCTCTTAAGAGGCACAAGGGCTAGCCGTTTTAGCTATGTGAAAGCTCTACACGTAGCTGCAGCAACTCCGTGTTGCTTGCACTGATTTGGCTCATTTTTTTTCTATTCGAGAGTACTCGCATATTTATTATATCAAGATTAACGTAAAAATGTAGTTCTCCTTTAAATTAAAACAGTATTATATATGTAATATAATGATTTTCTTTTATTTCACACTGTGTAGATATGGCTGCTGCAAACTATCTGTCATCTGAAGATCAGTTTCTGTGCTCCATCTGTCTGGATGTGTTCACTGATCCTGTCGCCATACCATGTGGTCACAACTTCTGCAAGAACTGCATCACTGATCACTGGAATATTAGTGACCGATGCCAGTGTCCGTTATGTAAAGAGGCCTTTACCACCAGACCTGATTTGAGGGTCAACACTTTCATCTCTGAGATGGTTGCTCAGTTCAGACAGTCAGCTCAACAGAAAGCCAGCAGCAGCAGCTCAGAGCAACAAGTGTCCAAACCAGGAGAAGTTCCCTGTGACTTCTGCACTGGAACCAAACTGAAGGCCCTGAAGTCCTGCCTGGTGTGTCTGGTCTCCTACTGTGAGACTCACCTGGAGCCTCATCTGACAATGTCAGGTCTGAAAAGACATCAGCTGATCGACCCTGTGGAGAACCTGGAAGGCAGGATGTGTACGAAGCACAATAAACCTCTGGAGCTGTTCTGTAAGACCGACCAGACATGTGTCTGCATGCTCTGCACTGTTTTAGATCACAAGACGCATTATGTTGTTCCTCTGAAAGAAGAATATGAAGGAAAGAAGGTAAAGCTGGTGAAGACAGAGGCTGAAATTCAGCAGATGATCCAGAAGAGACGACTGAAGATTCAGGAGATCAAACACTCAGTCGACCTCAGTGAGGAAGATGCAGACAGAGAGATAGCAGAAGGTGTTCAGGTCTTCACTTCTCTGATGGAGTCTGTTGAGAGAGGCCTGAATGAGTTCATCAACACGATCAAAGAGAAGCAGAAAACAACAGAAAAACAGGCTGAAGCTTTCATCAAAGAGCTGGAACAGGAAATCTCTGAGCTGATGAAGAGGAGCACTGAGGTGGAGCAGGTGTTACGCTCTGAAGACCACCTCCATCTTCTCCAGAGTGTCCAGTCCCTAAACATCCGACAACATCCACCCACCAAGGACTGGACAGAGTTCAGCGTCCATCCATCATCATATGAGGGGACTGTGGTGAAAGCTGTGGTTCAGCTGGAGGAGACACTCGTTAAACAGATGAAGAAGCAGTTCCCTGAGTTTGAGCTGAAGAGGGTCCAGAAGTATGCAGTGGATGTGACTCTTGATCCTGATACAGCACATCCTGAACTCATCCTGTCTCATGATGGGAAACAAATGAATCATTGTGATGTATGGAAGACAGTTCCAAACAGCAAAAAGCGATTTTCTTATCGTACTAGTGTTTTAGGAAAGCAGAGTTTCTCTTCAGGCAGATTTTACTTTGAGGTTCAAGTTAAAGAAAAAACTAAATGGACTTTAGGAGTGGCCAGAGAGTCGATCAACAGAAAGGGAGACATCACACTGAGCACTGAGGATGGTTATTGGACGATATGGTTGAGAAATGGAAAAGAGTACAAAGCTTGTGCTGTCCCTCCAGTTGTTCTCTCTCTGAAGTCTCCTCCTCAGAAGGTGGGGGTGTTTGTGGATTATGAGGAGGGTCTGGTCTCCTTTTATGACGTAGATGCTGCAGCTCTTATCTACTCCTTTACTGGCTGCTCCTTCACTGAGAAACTCTTCCCATTCTTCCATCCTGGTAATAATGAACGTGGTACAAACTCTGCCCCTCTGATCATCTCTCCTGTCAGAGTAAACTAATCACTGATCTTATTTCATGTTTTGATTTATTTTCAATCCAGGGACCAAATGTACATATTCATATATTTTACATCTTATTTTCTACAGAATCTGTTTCCTGTGGTTTACATAGATATCATCCACATAACGTGTGTCATGATGCATCAAATTAATGTGTTGATTATGTAATCAGATACACATTTATTTGTATTTGATGTGCAGCCACAGAAAACATATTGCTGAATATATCATTGTGTCATGAAGCTTCATTTAAGAGTAAGACCTATTACATCCCATAATGTCTACAGAACACAGTATGTGTCGTTGTTATACCAGGTATACAAAGTTAATGGATGTTTCTATCTTGTGTGAAAAGTGTTTTGGATAATTACTGGTCACTTTGGCCATTTTTTATTTGTTTCATGAATTCTGTAAGATGGTTTATGATTCAAAGAAATCTGTAAATATGTGATTGTATTGAAATGTGGCTTTAAACAATAATGTCAACTTACAACATAGAAAACTAAAGTTACTGTTATTGTCAGGCCTCCATGTAGATCACTAACTGGTGTTGTGACACAGAACGACCACTAGATGGATCACAACACAAAGGAATGATGAGACAAAGTTACTGTACTGCTGCAAAGCTGTGGAGCCAGTGATATTGTTTGTGCCAATCAAAGTCACTAGTAAGTTAGTTGTAACGTCAGGTGCAACACTAGCTAATGTGGATGAGAAACAAAGTTGGCCAATGTCATAACCTCCGCCTCATCAGCATGTCTTCTCTTAAAGGGCTCATATTATGCTCATTTTCAGGTTCATAATTGTATTTAGAGGTTATATCAGAATAGGTCTACATGGTTTAATTTTCAAAAAACACCATATTTTGTCGTACTGCTCATTGCTGCAGCTCCTCTTTTCACCCTGTGTGTTGAGCTCTCTGTTTTAGCTACAGAGTGAGGCATCACACTTCTATTCCATGTTTGTTGGGTGTCGCACATGCTCAGTAGCTAGGTAAGGACTACTAGCCAGTCAGAAGCAGAGTATGAGGGCGTGCCATGCTAGCAGCTAGGTGAGCATTATAACGTGTGTTCCAAAGTGACCACGTTTGTCTCTGAAGTAAAGGCTGAACTATAATAGAGCTGTTTGGAGCAGTTTGTGAACAGTGTTTTCTGTTGGAGATGGTAAGTCCCTTTGGGGTGGACTTTGGACCTTTTCACTTTGTACACCTATGACATGCACAAAAAAGATATATAACACAATAAAGGAAAGGGAAAAAGCCAAAAAAAAGCATAATATGAGCACATTAATAAGCTGGTGGCAAATTAGCTATGTTGAACAATTTAAGAACAATAATTAATATATACCAAAACCGTATTACAAAAGTTATCAATGATTGCTCTTTTTTTTAACCAAAATACACAATATTGATTCATGATAACAATAATCCATATTGGGAGTTCACAAAGAGTGAGTGAAGGCAACAGAAACTATAGCCTCACTCTGGCCTTTCAACGAAAATAAAACAAGCATTACTGTTGAATAACTATGAAATATTAGAGAGCAAATCCAGCTAAATTGACTGAACTCATATTTGAAGATGCAAAATAGTCTTTTGTTTGTTTTGATGAATCATAACAATGTTTATTTGATTAATAAATTACCAATTTGGAAAAGTGTTTTTTCCCCTCTTTTCTTCTGGGCCAGTAAAACCCTGATCTACTGGTCCGGGGGGCCAATGGGGGGAAATTTTATGTTGGAACCTGTTAGCTTAGGTACATTAACGTTTCAACAAACATAATACCTCGTTAGTTATAGCATGACCTTTGCTCCATATCAACCAGACAACACCCTGGTATTACCCAATAACTGCGTACAGTAGATAAGAGGAAGGGCATAAAACCTGATAACAGAGCTGCAGTAAGAGGAGGAGCAACACTGGAAAGAAGAGAAATACAACATCACACTCCAGAAATGAAAGTTAACTTTGTCAGAGTGTCAGCCACGCTGCAGTAGAGACAAGACTCTGTTTCTCTCTGAAAGAAAACTCAAACTGACTTCATCAGGTCTTTCTCAACAACACAGCAGAGTCTCTGCCAAACACTGGTGAGTACAGCTGATCAGATTTACACTTTCAACAACCAGGATTAACACTAAACTTCAGCTCTACTCACAAAGGAAGTCCCACTCTTTTTATTACTTGTGAAATTGGTAACAATATAACTATGGATGTTTGTCCACAGGCCCACTATACAGTTGTAGCCTGACGTCGCCATACTCAGATTCTAGTCAGAATATGAGTCTGATTCTGCTCCATTGGGCTGTGATTATGGGGCGTGTTTCAACCGAACCAGGAAAGAAAATGCCTCTGCACTCAACTGGATAGACCTATAACCAATCAGAGCAACGGAGACAGACGTTACAGAAGCTGCAAGTCAAAGGCTGGCTTTACGTTACTGTTGATCATCTGTCCATCATCGTATAAAGCCCACACTGACAATTTGATTGGTTCGAACAGCTCTGGTTCGAGCATAGTTGCTCCACAACGGATCAAGTCCAGAACAAACTTCCCGACCTCAAATGTTGTGTGCGGGGCTAAATTTGGCTGGCATCCAGGCTAATACAGTACCCCCACTTTAACAGCTTTAAGGGCTTTTCACACGGGGAGCGACACCTCGCCTACATAGTCGCGTGGATCTGCGGGGTCTACAGCGCTCCTCATGTAAACAGACAGGTGGACAGCACACTGCGATTAAACGCCAGGCAATCAATGTGTGGTAACCATGGAGATTCTGTGCACTACTGTATCCCTGACGTACAACTGAATGAGATTAGCTCACTGTGGTATCATATATCCCTAATCACAGGTCGATGTACAACAAATAGTGGCAATACTACTCTTTCCTTATCACAAACTGTTATTGTTGATAGCCAAGTTAAATCAGCATAGTCATAATTACGGACGTTACCTGATGAATCCAATCTTGTACCGATGCTCTGACAAGCAAAAGCCCTGCTGTCTATGTCCTGATAACTGCTTAGAAAACAGTGTTTTTATATTTTAGTGAACTCACAAACAGAAGAATCAGTCTCTTGTTCATTGATTTGCACGGCGCGTCGCTCACGAGGGGGAAAAGTTCAACACAATTCAACTCTTGGGCGGGCATGTGCGTGTGACGAGTACGAATGCAATAGTTTCACGGATTGCTTGTCCTGTGGTATTGCTGCTTGTAGCTTTCTCCAAAACTATTGTACCCCGAAATAATTTACAGAAAGCCTACAAAGCATCCAAACTGTATACTACTGACTTACCGTGTAATTCTACTTAAGAGAAAAACATTGTACTACTACATTTACCTAACAGAACAGTTTCTGGCTATGTTGAAGTTTCTGATTCACTCACTAAATTTACAAATGTTAAGCTTACAGCAACTGAATACGATATAGTTTCTGGCTTTTGTTCGATATCTAGTGTCTGCAATTTTATAGAGTTTCCTCTTAGTGAAATGCTCTGAGTAAATCTAAGGTGGGCTTTTATTGTGAAGGCTAGACACAGAAGTGAAGCCAGCCTTATCCCAGTGTTTTTTTTTTTTTACTTTCTCAAACTTTATTGTGCGATTGCATAGTTTCATTCATATTTATTAAAATTCCGCGCTGTACAAACTGCTTTAAATTCCAAACAGCAAGTTCGTTGGGTACCCAACAATATACCCACCAGCAGGCTCCATAACACCCCCAAAGGCACGTCAGGGTTGGGATGAAGTCCAAAATTTGGTGGGATCCTTGCTCTCATCTTTAAATATACGTTTTTAAAAAATATATATTTTTTGCCCGGCAGAAAGCAAACCATTCTGTATTTTTGTGCATTCATTTTCATTTTTACGAACATGTTTAACATCTTTAGGATGCACGAAAACTCATGAAACTTTGCACCCATGTTGCAGCTTTCATTAAAACTGTATTTTGAATGGAATGTTTTTTATATTTTCTTTCTCACTATGTGTAGATATGGCTGCTGCAAACTATCTGCAATCTGAAGATCAGTTTCTGTGCTCCATCTGTCTGGATGTGTTCACTGATCCTGTCAGCACACCATGTGGTCACAACTTCTGCAAGAACTGCATCACTGAACACTGGAATACTAATGACCAGTACCTGTGTCCCCTGTGTAAGGAGGGTTTTACCACAAGACCTGATTTGATGGTCAACACTTTGTTCTCTGAGATGGTTGCTCAGTTCAGACAGTCAGCTCAACAGAAAGCCAGCAGCAGCAGCTCAGAGCAACAAGTGTCCAAACCAGGAGAAGTTCCCTGTGACGTCTGCACTGGAACCAAACTGAAGGCCCTGAAGTCCTGCCTTGTGTGTCTGGTTTCCTACTGTGAGACTCACCTGGAGCCTCATCTGACAACGTCAGGCCTGAAAAGACATCAGCTGATCGACCCTGTGGAGAACCTGGAAGGCAGGATGTGTACGAAGCACAATAAACTTCTGGAGCTGTTCTGTAAGACCGACCAGACATGTGTCTGCATGCTCTGCTCTGTTTTAGATCACAAGACACATGATGTTGTTCTTCTGACAGAAGGATATGAAGGAAAGAAGGCAGGGCTGGGGAAGACAGGGACTGAAATTCAGCAGATGATCCAGAAGAGACGACTGAAGATTCAGGAGGTCAAACACTCAGTCGACCTCAGTGAGGAAGATGCAGACAGAGAGATAGCAGAAGGTGTTCAGGTCTTCACTTCTCTGAAGGAGTCTGTTGAGAGAGGCCTGAATGAGCTCATCAACACGATCAAAGAGAAGCAGAAAACAAGAGAAAAACAGGCCGAAGCTTTCATCAAAGAGCTGGAACAGGAAATCTCTGAGCTGATGAAGAGAAGCACTGAGGTGGAGCAGGTGTTACGCTCTGAAGACCACCTCCATCTTCTCCAGAGTGTCCGGTCCCTAAACATCCAACAACCTCCACCCACCAAGGACTGGACAGAGGTCAGCGTCCATCCATCATCATATGAGGGGACTGTGGTGAAAGCTGTGGTTCAGCTGGAGGAGACACTCGTTAAACAGATGAAGAAGCTGCTTGAAGCCGAGCTGAAGAGAGTCCAGCAGTATGCAGTGGATGTGACTCTTGATCCTGATACAGCACATCATGGTCTCATCCTGTCTGATGATGGGAAACAAATGAATCTTGGTGATGTCAGGAAGAATCTCCCAGACAACCCAGAGAGATTTTCCCATCACAATTTTGTATTAGGAAAGCAGAGTTTCTCTTCAGGCAGATTTCACTTTGAGGTTCAAGTTAAAGGAAAGACTAAATGGACTTTAGGAGTGGTCAGAGAGTCGATCAACAGGAAGGGAAGAATCACACTTAGTCCGCAGAAAGGTTACTGGACTATATGGTTGAGAAATGGAAATGAGTACAACGCTCTAGCTGACCCTCGTGTCCTTCTCTCTCTGAAGTCTCAGCCTCAGAAGGTGGGGGTGTTTGTGGATTATGAGGAGGGTCTGGTCTCCTTTTATGACGTAGATGCTGCAGCTCTTATCTACTCCTTTACTGGCTGCTCCTTCACTGAGAAACTCTTCCCATTCTTCCATCCTAGTAGTAATGATGGTGGTAAAAACTCTGCCCCTCTGATCATCTCTCCTGTCAGAGTAAATTAATCACTGTTCTCATTTCAGGTATTCATTTATTTTCAATCAAGGAAACAAATGTACATATTCATATATTTTACATTTTATTTTCTACAGAATCTGTTTCCTGTGGTGACTGATTTACACTTTATTCCATTTATTGTCATATGGTTAAATGTTCAGCAATTCTTTGCAAATTGAATCAAACTTCATCTTGACATATTTGGTGTCTTTAGAAACTGATTTCTTCTGGAAGTTATAATAAATGTCTGTGGGTTTAACAGAGGTTTAAATAGATATCGTCCACATAACGTGTGTCATGATGCATCAAAATAATGTGTTGATTATGTAATCAGATACACATTTATTTGTATTTGATGTGCAGCCACAGAAAACATATTGCTGAATATTTCATTGTCATGATGCTTCATTTAAGAGTAAGGCCTATTACATCCCATAGTGTCTACAGAACACAGTATGTGTTGTTGTTATACCGGGTATAAAAAAAGTTAATGGATGTTTCTATCTTGTTTGAAAAGTGTTTTGGATGATTACTGGTCACTTTGGCCATTTTTTATTTGTTCCATGAATACTGTACAGTGCAGTGCTCCTCCTGCACCCCCCCAGCAAGCCACTTTGAAATTTTGCTCTTTTCATGAATAAAAAAGTTGGGTGATCCCCCCGCCCAGACTAAAAAATGTTGGATGACCCTCCCCTCAACAAAAAATAAAAAGACATGACCCTCCCCTATTTTCCTCCGGTGGTCCATTCCATAAATACCGAACGGTCCCTAATGTAAGTGTTTCGGGTGCATGTCCGTGGGAAGTTGGGGGGCGGCCTGCTGACAGGCCGCCCTTCAAACCTGCTGGTTTACCGTGCATAGAAACCTGCTGCATGAAGACGAAGGCTGAGTTGTTTTAGGCTATGTTTCTGTAATAAATCTGGATACATTAAAAAGCTATACTGTATCATGTTTTCAAGTGCCTTAGCTTGCTAACACAAAGCTAACATTAGCTTACCAACAGTCCTTTTCTAATGACCAGTACCAACGGGGTCAGTCAAAAACAAGAAATTCACACCTCACAGCTCAGAGTTTCCCCTCAAAATAACCTCACATAGAAGTTGCTGTCCCTTCTTACAGACTGCATCACAATTGACATCAAACTTCAGGTTTTTATCGATGATGGTTTCCAGATACTTATACTGTTCAACCAACTCAATTCCAGTTCCCTTAATGAAAGTCTTACATGGTGGGAGGAATACTTCCGAAAATCAATGACCATATCCTTGGTTTTTGTGGCGCTTAATTGGATCACACCATTGGACAAACCCATCCACCACTGGCCCATGCTCAGATTCATCTTTACGGAGCAGGCTAATGATGACCGTGTCCAGCGCCGCCGCTCCCACCACGCGCATCACATGCTGTGTACAGGGCACCAAGTGCTGAGGGGGCACCAAAAATAGCCTAATGAAAAATCATCATAATATATAGTATATCGTCATAATAATTACAAAAATAAGTATAATAGAATAAAAAAGCCCCTGAATGGCACATGCAAATTAAGAAGAAAAGTATTTTCCAACGCACTCGCAGTTCTTACTTTCTTTTTTTTTTTTTTTTTTGTAGAACTCATGGCACAACTGTAACTTTGTCCTGTTTATTTTTCCGACGCGAATAGAACGGGCAGCTACGTGCGGGGTCCGACCATGCTGTATTTGTTGCTATCACCTAGCAACCGTCTCTACGTGAGGAAAGCTCTGTGAAAGGTTTAATTTTCAGAGGAATCCTAGCCAAACCAGTCTAAAACATTGATGCCATTAACACAAAGTTTAGGAGCGCATTACGAATGATTTAGTTTGAAGTTCCTGTGACATGACGTTTCCTGTCTACGGTTCAGACTCAAACACACGGAGCTCTGAAGCAGACCTGTGCGTCGCTTAGTGTCCACTCTCGCTGTAAAAAGTTGTGCAGCTTCAGGTTTATGGATGCGCTCTGCTGTCGACATGCTGCGGCAGATGTGACGCGTTCATGCTCTGTGTATTTCTGCAGTAGTTTTGGTTTTCCACCTCCGATGTAGAGCAGCGTACAGCCACTTCCCTAAACTTTGTCTCATTCAGAGACCAGAGACCCAAACGGGGCTCTGAGTCTGTCAGGAGGTCTGAGATCTACCGTATCAGCAGAGATATCACGTAGCAATCACAGCAGACTATGGTGCAGGTAGATTATTTTCAGAAATATAGTGACTTTATTCTTGTAATAGCCTATTATAACTTTATTTTTCACCAAATATCTCGACTCCTCCAAACCTCAGAGAAGACAGATGAGTTATATTTTGAATGTGCACAAAGTTTTGGACATGAGCAGAAACCTTGCTCAAACATCTGAAATATTACAGTCCAATGGTTTATTAATAAATTAAAATGAATTAATGTATCATTGAGGTGAATAATTGTCATATGCACATTTAAGGAGGTTACTTCCTCAACAAAAGACGCAAAAGAGGAGGGAAGAGTAAATGATGCTAGGCTACATGTGTGCTGACTGAGATTTTAGAAAAGTCAATCCAAAGGAGAATAAATAGTTGAAAGCAATACGGAATGCCTGAGAGCCTTACTGCAATATTTCCATTATGTTTTTATATTTGTATTGTATGTTTCCCTTTACATAAAGATATTTCCAGCATATTGATTCAGAAAAAGGTAGAAATAGGTGTAAATTTTTCTGGGGGAGGACCCACAGAACCCCCCCCCCCATCATAAATCACCACACAAATCTGGAAACAAAACCTTGGCCTTTGGGTTGGCAGGCCAGTTATGATTAGGCCAAATGTTGGCACCATCTAAATGACATCTACAAACTGGCCAGCTGAAATGAACATACACAAGATATAAATATTAAATGTAATTATGAATGATATCAAGCAAACATTATTGTTGAATTGTGTGCAATATTGCAACTCATTCTATTATGCTTTTATATTAGATTAGATTAGACAAGTAGTTGATAAATAAGTAATTAAGGGGGAGAGCTCCTTGGCTGCATGCTTTCAGTTTTAAATGTTTATAATTTTTTTTCGGTATAATATTCTTTGTTTAAATATTTTGTCTCTTTCTATACTGATCATTTTTCTTTGTATTTCTAAATTAATGCAGGGCCAATGCTGAGATACGTATAAGGAGGAGCACGTGGCCAAGAGGAAGATACAGACGACGAGCAACCATCTACAAGCAGTTCAGACACACATCAACCCCAGCCGGCCAGCAGGTCTGTAGACTTCACAACAGTACCAACTTCATTTGATTGATTTTGGAAAATCTTTGGTTCATTTTGATAATATTATGCACTTCTCAATACTTGAATGTGTGTGTTTTAGCTGTTCTACATAGTGTGTTTACAAAGTAAAGTAAAATTGTGTGACTTCTTCTTCTAAATCTTTGCTTTATTGAAGAAGATTGCTTACTTGTATACTTCTGCTTTTAAGTTTGTATTTATGGATGATTATTTAATTTCTACAAAGATTTTGCACATCCCAATACTTGTGTGTATGTATGTTTTGGCTGTTCTGTGTACTGTGTTTACAAAGTAGATTTTCCTTTTTCGTTTTATTGTTCTTAGGTGTTACATTGTGATGCTGCTATTGTGTTATTGGTATTGAGTTATATGTTTGGTAATAAAAAGTTAAACTGGCAAAAAGAAACGTTTTTTTCTTGGGGTGTGGTTGGGGGGATGGGGGGGCATCATAAAGGAATTATGCTTAGGGCACCAAAATGAAGTCTGCTGACCGTGTCATCAGCAGACTTCAGAATGTCCCCATGCTGGCTTCTACAGTCATTGTAAAGAATCATGTAAAGAATGTAACACAGCCCCTGATGAGAGCCTGTGGCAGAGGAGCGCTGTCCTGACAGAGAGCCATTCACCCTAACCCTCTGAGACCTAAATGTTAAAAAATCTACAACATGTACAAGCACAGGTTTGTACATGTTGTTATGAATTCAGACTGTTCCTCCTACATTACATAATTAACCTGAAAACTGTCCAATCAGAGCGCTGACTGGCAGCCCTACAGGTGTGACTGGGTCCTTCTCACACGTCACATGACAGTTCTAGATATAAAGGTGTTAGGATGAGTCAGATGAACACAGACAGCAGCAGCATCTGTCAGTGTCTGCTGATGAAGGTACCACGTCTCTTTGACCTCATCTGAACGGGACTTTAACAGCGGAGCAGCCTGACAGGTAACATTACACACCTTTGATGAAGAAACTCGGCTATCATTTGTGATATATTGTGCGCTACATAATATACTTTAAGATGAGAGTAGTGATACATTCTTTCAGCACTATTGTAAACCGTTTGTATATCTGAAGTAAGTCAGTAATTATTCTATGAAGTGAGACGTTTTGGCCAAAATGAGCCTTTTTATGTTCAGTTGAGTCAGATTTAATCAGCACCAGGAAACAAGTTAGATTTTAATCTCCGCTGACTTCACTGCTGAGATATGAGGGAGTGTCAGAACGTCTCCATCAGCCTGAATACTTTATTCTCTGAAACTTGGATCAGTTATTTGTTCTCTGACTCTACAAAACTACACAGAACCGTTTGTGAAGCCAGAGAGTTGTTTTTGATTGGCAAGTGTGTGTCACAAACTTCATCCCATCAAAAGTGTAAATCTGTCTTGGTTTTGATTTGTGGACACATGTCCTCAACAACAAGATAACATTTATTATTATTATTATTATTATTGTTATCAGCAAAGCAGTCTTTTAATCCTGAAGTACAGACTGAGTATAAACACATCCAGAGGTTTCTGAAGGGACAAGTTGAAACCTGCAGTTTGTCTCTGTCAGTTACTGGAGGTGGGTTGGGTAGAGCTGAGGTGTGATAGGCTGGGACAGTTTGTGTTTTTTTGGTTTGGCAGGACTGTCACATAAATAACTTCAGTCAAGAATCTGTTAAAATGACAGCTGGCAAACGGAGGGTTGTCACAGTCAAGATCAGATGCTCCTGCCATTGAGCCCTCAGGCCTCTCCAGCTAATGACTCTGTCTGTTCAATGTCTTTTCATTAGATAAACTTAGTTCTCAAATTAAATGTAAACCTAATCAAGTAAGACTTCACCAGATATACAATAGAAGATAGATACCTGTGGGGGCAAACTTACGGGAGAGTGCTCCACTCATTCCAATCAGATGTGTTAAGCTTAAAGTTATAGTTTCATGATGATGTTATCTTTCTTGTACATTATAGTAGTGTTTGGTGTCATGCTGCTAGCAAGGCTAAAACAATAAGACAGTCTTTATTTCAAGAACTGAAAGCTGGTTGAACAAAAGCTAACAGAATATATGACAGACTTCAGCTCTTCATGTGTGGTTTTCATTCATTAGCATGCTGCTTTAACATTTACAGCTTGCATTTCTACCCCTTTCACACCGGGTCACTCACTCACATAGACTGTAAAAATAATGGATGTTTGGCCAGGAGTTTGGCAATATGGGCATTACCATCTTGGTTTTTAAAAAACAGACGTGACAATTTTCCGACAGTATGTGACAAATTCTAAAAAGGTACAGACTATTCGTTTCTTTATAATAGGCATACATAAATCACAATCATATTAGGCTAAATATAGGCTACCAGCTCGGCCTGCACGGCCGCAGGAAAAAGACGAGAGATGTAAGACACCGTGTCTCTACCTTACGATTACTTCGGTACACAAACGTAGATTTGCGCTCTGAAGTTCAGCTAATAAACTGTGCCGTGAGACCCTGAATATCCAGATCATCCAAAATGTCTTTGTGGACGTGAAGCATTGCCGTGTGTGAAAGTCTACTCTGAGTGATAGTGCTACAGAGCCAGGTTTTCAGGGGTCTTTGGTGTTTTTTTGCCCCCAAAGTCACCTTCCAGGCAGCGCGGCAATGGTTATCTTTAGGGTTAAGGTTAGGGTTAGCTGCCTGGAAGGCAACATTGGAGGCAAAAAACAACATCGAGCAGTTTTCAGGTGGCAAAGAGCTGATAGATATAGTTGAAACTCTTTTGTTGTTGTGTGTGGCTGTGAGTGTGCGTGCATGCTATGCGTAGGCTGAATCACAATTGCATCAAGACAAATCTGATTGGCCAATACACACTGAAGATAAAATAAATAATTTTAAAATTATATAATAAATTATATAATAAATTTATCCCTCTCTTCATCCTACACCCCAAACATGACATACAAAATGTCGTGGAACAGAAACAACAACCAGAGATATTGATAAGCTATCATTTTATTGTCAGCACCCCACTTCCTGTGCCTATGCTGCTGTCTATTCTTTCAACCGCCCACATTCGTCCCAAAATCAATTTTCATCATCCCTGATCCTTTTTTTATTGGCCCCGGGACGACGAGAGGTCCTTAAGCTCGAGCCCTGGTCTCACGTCAATGAGCCACTTCAAAATGACATTAGGTCCAGCCCATAGAGCCGGAGCCCTAACTGACTAAACTACACATAAATCACATCAACACAGATCCTGTGTTGGCCAATGACAACTTCTGCTCTGATACATTTGTGTTTCAGTTTTCTTTCAGTTTGACAAAACTTTCTGATTTTAGCAGGAAGCCACGATGACGGCAGTGGACCTTTTCAACACTTTAGAGGATTTAAGAGAAGAGGAATTTAAGAAATTCAAATGGCATCTGCAGCAAGACATCCTGGAAGGCTACCAAAGCATCAAAGTGTCCAAATTGGAGAACGCAGAAAGGCAGGACACAGTGGATGAGATGGTGAAAACCTATCAACTTCAAGGAGCTCTGAAGGTGACCAAGAAGGTTTTAGAGAAGATCAACAGGAATGATCTGGTCCAGAGTCTGCCAGACTCCAGCTCAGGACCAGAAGGTCAGTCACCCTTTTAAATTTGTATTTTCAGGAAGAAAGAGTGGATGGACATGAGAAACACAATACTTGTAAGGGAACAGATTGTTATTTGTGACCTGCTGATACAACTTGTGCACTCGGCAGCAACACATTCTCCAGCTGTAAACGACGCCATGAACGATGCATCATTTAAGATTGTAAACAGATGAAAAACTATTTTATAGATAAATAAACATTAACATTTATTTCAGTGTAGTCTCTATTTGTTGTATCATTACTTTAGTGGAATTTCATGCTCCATGTAAGTGGAGTAAGTGGTACCCAGGTCTCATTCAGGTCAGTGGCCAATATAACCTACCTTATATATAATATAACCTTAAGTACTTCAACTCTGTTTCTCTAACAGTAACAGCTGTATGATAAGACTGCCAAGGTCACGGAGGAAGCCAAGGTTATGTTGTATTTCGGTCTAGGATGATCTTTATTGTTGAGAATAAAGTTGAACTTTCAGTATTAGTACCAGGCATAAAAAGAATAAATCAGAGATAGAAGTTGTTCTTTTTGCCTTTTGAGAATAAAGTCAAAATGTTGAAAAAGAATTTGAATGAAAGTCTAAATCCCATTTCGAGAAAAGGGTCTAAATATCAAGAATAACGTTGAAATATGTAGAATAAAGTCTAAATCTCGAGAATGATTTTGAAAATTCTCAACATTTTGACTTTATTTTCAAAATGCTAAAACCAATCTGAAGATCTTCCTCCTCTGATGTTGTTCCCTTATGTCTGCTACTATGTGGAAAGTCGTCTTAACATTTAATAGCTAGACTGGATATTTATTGCAGATTTTAAATGGTTCCGATCCAGGATCAACATTCTAGAATACTGCAATAGAATTCTTACTAGGAAGAACTCCAGTTTCACATATCTACAATCCAGTTGTTACGAGTCATCATTTTAATTTCAGATATCATAAATGTCATTTTGAATATCTAAAGTACATTTTGACTACAAATGTAATTAAAGCTGCAAGCAGTGTTGGACGGGCCCTCGCTCCTCTGCGCGTTGGGGTAAATATAATTTTTTTTACAAGGCCTGATGCGTGTGCAAAGTTTGGTGAGTTTTTGACTATGATAAGGTCCCCAAAAAGGCGATTCATTGCGCGAAAAAAAAAAGAATTCCTTCAGTTTCAATAGGGTCTTTGCCGCTTTTCGGCGCTTGGGCCCTAATTAAAACTGCAAGCAGCATTGGACAGGCCCACGATCAGATCCATGCAGCCGTGCATTTGCGCAACCGTCAGACAGCGTGCACGGTGGAGTGTGGGCCGTTTGAGATAGTGTATTGCAAATGTTGTACCAAGTGTAGGGGGCCAAACCATAACCAATGACAAAGGAACTCTCTGCTGAGTTCAATGATACCTCACACAAGTATCTACGATAAATGGATCACTAGTTATGAACAGCCCAGGCTCATGGCCGTTCGTGAAATGGTTACGTTATTGAATCTATTGATTAATGAACAGGACACGATTATATCTTTTTTTTCATGTGGTGAGCACAAATTTTATTTAAATGTATTTAAATGGGAAGCATATTTCGTAATCACAGCACGACTACGGTAGGGAGTAGTATGAAAAGCAGAAAATCTGCACAGGGAGGTTGGTCAGGGTGGTGGATGGGACAAACAACACAGTACTTTCACCCAGAAAAACTGGGGATCATGTCCAGCATGTTGAAGTTCCTTTCCGCGTTATTCTCTTCCTAACCACAACCGTTCCGTTGTTGTCGGCGTGTCCTGCGTGTGACGGTTCCTTTCCCAGTTGTTCTTTTCCTAACCTCAACCGTCCCGTTGTTGTGGCGTTTCATGTCCCCGTTGTGGCGTGCCACAGAGACCACGGATCGTGGCCCTGCGCCCAGGGATTGCATCCCGCGTGTGGCGGTCCATCCCATTGTTGTCGCTGGCATGTGGCATTTAATTTCCCCTTAGTGGCCGCGTGTGGCGCTCCGTCCTGTTGTTGTCACCGGCGTGTGGCGTTTAATTTCCCCGTTGTGGCGTTTAATTTCCCCGTTGTTGTGTCCCCCAGAGCAGCCCAGTGTCATGGCAGTTCGTGAAGTGGTAACGTTTCAAAATTGTGACCTGTAAACGAAATAAACGAGAAAATCGTGACCTGTACACAAATCGATAAATCAAAATAACGTGACCATTTCACGAACTGGCGTGAGACTGGGTTGTTATGAAAGGGGGCGTCGCTTAAGCGTAGGGGGCGGGTCAAACCATGACCAATGACAAAGGAACACTGCTGATTTCAATGATACCTCACACAAGACCTTACCTTACCTTAAACGCTTCAAAACTTATGAACGTGGGCGTGGCCTGAGTACATGAGCGTGGTTAAAGTATAGGCGGCGGCTCAATATCACATGTAGATCACACATACGTTTCATGTAAATTGGATGTTTGACCAAAAGTCAATATTGGCCTGTAAATGTCCTCAGGCCTGGACTCTTGTTGATCATGGGAAATTTTCAAGCAGAATGGACAATGTACACTCTAGTTACAGCCACTTTCTCGTACATCGCTAAACACTCCAAATGGCCATGCCACGCCCACACTGTTTGACGAAAAGTTTTGCTTTTAATAACTTTTCATCTTTAACAAAAACATCAGAAAAATGGACAAATATCTTTGAAAAAAAGTTATAAAAACTTTGGGAATAGAGCCCAAAGAAAGTTTTAAATTTCTAATTTTGACCCATACAAATTAAAAGTTGCAATACCTCGAAAGATGATGTCATAAGTCATGTGACAACATGCCATTTTAGGCCATTTACAGGTATGGAACTGTTAGAAAGTCCTCTTTGGAGATTAAACATGTCCATCTGAAATTGGGTCAGCAGAATCTCAAGACCTTCACTGTGCCAAATTGGGAATCTTCTGCGTTACGGTGGAATGAAGTGCCATGACGGGCAATTTGCATATTTCACCATAACACAGGAAGCTGTTAACTTGACTTTACACTGTCCAATCTGCCCCAAATTGCTAAAGACATCTACCAGCCTATATTAAGTCAAATTTATAGCGCTACCTACTGACAACAGAAAGTAAGTTGTATGTGACATGGTGTAGTCTACACTTGATACACAGCAATGTGACGTTACATTAGGGTGTTCTCTAGCACCACATAGTGGACACAGGAAGTGCTGCAAAATCAACAAAACTTCATATTTAGTGACACGTGCAACACAGGAAATAACGTCTAACTCATGACCATAGTTACTGATGATCCCACAAAATGCAAGAGCCACATTGACCGGTGCTCTATCAGTATCCACGACCCGAATGGGCGAGGGCTCGTTCATGACTACTTGCAACATTAAATAAACTGTATTTTGAATGAATCTTTTCTTTTCATTCACACTATGTGTAGATATGGCTGCTGTGAGCATTCTGCAATCTGAAGATCAGTTTCTGTGCTCCATCTGTCTGGATGTGTTTACTGATCCTGTCAGCACATCATGTGGACACAACTTCTGCAAAAACTGCATCACTGAACACTGGAATACCAATGACCAGCACCTGTGTCCGATGTGTAAAAAGGTTTTCAACACAAAACCTGAGCTGCACGTCAACACTTTCATCTCTGAAATGGTTTCTCAGTTCAGACAGTCAGCTCAACAGAAAGCCAGCAGCAGCAGCTCAGAGCAACAAGTGTCCAAACCAGGAGAAGTTCCCTGTGACGTCTGCACTGGAACCAAACTGAAGGCCCTGAAGTCCTGCCTGGTGTGTCTGGTCTCCTACTGTGAGACTCACCTGGAGCCTCATCTGAGAACTTCACGTCTGAAAAGACATCAGCTGATCGACCCTGTGGAGAACCTGGAAGGCAGTATGTGTATGAAGCATGATAAACCTCTTGAGCTGTTCTGTAAGACTGACCAGACATGTGTCTGCATGCTCTGCTCTGTTTTAGACCACAAGGTGCATGATGTTGTTCCTCTGAAAGAAGAATATGAAGGAAAGAAGGTAGAGCTGGGGAAGACAGAGGCTGAAATTCAGCAGATGATCCAGAAGAGACGACTGAAGATTCAGGAGATCAAACACTCAGTCGACCTCAGTGAGGAAGATGCAGACAGAGAGATAGCAGAAGGGGTTCAGGTCTTCACTTCTCTGAAGGAGTCTGTTGAGAGAGGCCTGAATGAGCTCATCAACACGATCAAAGAGAAGCAGAAAACAACAGAAAAACAGGCTGAAGCTTTCATCAAAGAGCTGGAACAGGAAATCTCTGAGCTGATGAAGAGGAGCACTGAGGTGGAGCAGGTTTTACGCTCTGAAGACCACCTCCATCTTCTCCAGAGTGTCCAGTCCCTAAACATCCAACAACCTCCACCCACCAAGGACTGGACAGAGGTCAGCGTCCGTCCATCATCATATGAGGGGACTGTGGTGAAAGCTGTGGTTCAGATGGAGGAGACACTCAGTAAACAGATGAAGAAGCTGCTTGAAGCCGAGCTGAAGAGGGTCCAGCAGTATGCAATGGATGTAACTCTTGATCCTGATACAGCACATCCTAATCTCATCCTGTCTGATGATGGGAAACAAGTGAATCTTGGTGATGTGAGGAGGAATCTCCCAGACAACCCAGAGAGATTTTCTTATCGTGTTTGTGTTTTAGGAAAAAAGAGTTCCTCTTCAGGCAGATTATACTTTGAGGTTCAAGTTAAAGGAAAGACTGAATGGACTTTAGGAGTGGCCACAGAGTCGATCAAGAGGAAGGGAAGCATAGCACTGAACTCTCAAAGAGGGTTCTGGACTATAGCGTTGAGAGATGGAAATGAGTACAAAGCTGGTGCTGACCCTCCAGTCCTTCTCTCTCTGAAGTCTCAGCTTCAGAAGGTGGGGGTGTTTGTGGATTATGAGGAGGGTCTGGTCTCCTTTTATGATGTAGATGCTGCAGCTCTTATCTACTCCTTTACTGGCTGCTCCTTCACTGAGAAACTCTTCCCATACTTCCATACTGGTAATAATGACGGTGGTAAAAACTCTGCCCCTCTGATCATCTCTCCTGTCAGAGTAAACTAATCACTGATCTCATTTCATGTATTGATTTATTTTCAATCAAGGGAACAAATGTACATATTCATATTTTTTACATCTTATTTTCTACAGAATCTGTTTCCTGTGGTGACTCATTTACACTTTTTCGGATTATTATCATATGGTTAAATGTGCAAAGATTCTTTGCAAATGAAATCAAACTCGACATATTTGGTGTCTTTAGAAACTTATTTCTTCTGGAAGTTATAATAAATGTCTGTGGGTTTAACAGAGGTTTAAATAGATATCATCCACATAATGTGTGTCATGATGCATCAAATTCATGTGTTGATTATTTAATCAAATACATATTTATTTGTATTTCATGTGCAGCCACAGAAAACATATTGCTGAATTTTTAATTGTGTCATGAAGCTTCCTTTAAGAGTAAGGCCTATTACATCCCATAGTGCAGCCATCGTCAACTGGCGGCGCACGGGCCACATCTGGAGCCAAAGCGTTTAGTCTGTCCCGCAGAATAATCATGAATTCAGAAAATGTGAAGAGGAAAAAATGTGTTCTGGTGTTTAGCATTTACAGCAGGTAACATTACACAGGTAGAGCACAAACCCAGCCCCTGTATTTGTATCTCTATTCACATGCTGGGATTCTTCACAGCGATGCCCGCGCTCCACATACACAGCTGAGCCGAGAGGTGTGTGCGTTACAACACGCAGTACCTGATTGGGAACGATACAGAGAGGATTACCAATGGCCGCTGGCGCAAGATCAACTCACACTAGTCTCATTCCTGTAAGTAGGCTACAATAAAACCTTTGTGAGTAAAAAGTCTACACTTATCAATGCACTCACCTGTATGTCTATACAGGTGAGTGCATAAACATGTAGGAAGTGATATTTCAATCTGCTCTGTCTGCTCAGTCCACTCTTGTCCACCGCGCTGTTTTACGCGAACACATCTCTACTCTGCAAATAGCAGAATTTTTACAAACAAGCTAAAACAAAAGCTGTCTGTTTGTAGTCTAACTGTTTATCTTAGTTTGCTGGGAATCTTGAAATTTGGACAAATTCTTATAAATTGAACTGCTGGCTGAACAAGCCATCCTCTCCGCTGGAGCAGTAAACCTATGGATGTACTATAAGACCAAAACAGATGCATGTGGCTACTTAATTTGCACATGAATGATGTGATCGTTATGTTCACGTTCTTCATTGTTGATGATGATACTGGTTGTATTATTTTGCAACAGCATCGTTTCATTGCAAATGGGGCATACATGACGAATGCTTATCAGTCCATTCATCATTAAAGCTGGGCTTTTCCACGTCAACTTTTCGCTTCAGCCTCTTTCAGCCTCTTTGGCATTTTCCACCAATCAGGATGCTGCATACTACAACCATGTTTCCCTAATCACAGACTTTAACCATCACTCCTCAGTGAACTGCCTCCTAGTCTGAGATCTTTTTCTAGTTAAAGAGCCAGTTATCATTATGGAGTTTCCATGTTTTTTAGGAGTTTGCTCACACTAATACATGTAAATTAAATTAAATATAGCATTAATTCAGTAAGAAAGTGAAAATTCCAAACAAGACTAGGCATATTAGGTATTAATTCATTTTATTTTCTTTATTTGGAAGTCCGGCCCCCGGAGTGTCTACGTAGAAACATTCTGGCCCTTGGAAAAATGTAGTTGATGACCCCTGCCATAGTGTCTACAGAACAAAGTATGTTTCATTGTTATACCGGGTATAAACAGTTAATGGATGTTTATGTCTTGTGTGAAAAGTGTTTTAGATAATTACTGGTCACTTTGGCCATTTTTTATTTGTTTCGTGAATTCTGTAAGATGGCTTATGAGTCAAAGAAATCTGTAAATATTTGATTGTAGAATAAAAACTGTAAAATAAAGCAGTTGTTGAACACAAGGTCTGAGTAAGCAGTGACTTGAGCACTGGAGGAAATCTACAGTAAACAGAGCTTTGTTAGCAGTGCTGTTCTTTAATAAAAACTGGTCTACACAACAGGATGTGGACATATTCTAATAAACTCTATTGCAGATATCTAGAAAGTTCTTTCTGACTAGGAAGAATTAAATACAGATATCTGCAATAAATATCCAGTCTAGCTACTAAATGTTAAAACGGCCACTTATATTATTTAAGGATTTAAATTTAGTTTTGACTAGTACAATCAAAGTTTAGATATCTTGAAAAACAATTGCTACAAGTAAGAATGCTATTGTGGATATATTTAATTACCATTCTGACTAGTTAGAATATAATCTGACTAGGAGAAATGCTATTATAAATATCTAATTTATTATTATTAATTATTATATATTATTATATTATTATTAAAATAATGATTACAGATAGGAGTGTGGTTCGATTAAATGTTAAAATGGCCTGCCATAGCACCTAAGACATTTTTCCTGTTTTCATCTATAGTTGTTCTGCAGAGCTTCTTCTTGCGGTAACGTCAGACAATAACAATAACTTTAGTTTTCTATGTTGTAAGTTGACATTATTGTCTAAAGCCACATTTCAATACTGACAACACATGCTGTATAATCTCTCTGAAAGAGTCAAACAACAAAAATTGATAAGTGCAGGGTATTAATTTAAACTCTGAACATTTCTTAAGAGCTGACAGCCTTCCTCATGTCCAAGCATGTCTCCATGACTCCCTGCTACACTGCAGCAGCAACAACAAGCCTCCATATAGACCACTAACTGGTGTTGTGACACAGAACGACCACTAGATGGATCACAACACAAAGGAATGATGAGACAAAGCTAAATTAAGCTGCCACGCTGAGCACCAAAACAAACAAAATTGCAGCAACAGCCTTTTTCAGTTTAGTGGGAAGATTTTTGTTGAGATTAAAATAAAGCAGTTGTTGAACACAAGGCCTGAGTAAGCAGTGACTTGAGCACCAACAACTGAACAGAAAAGCTGGATTACACACAAGTTTCAGTCGAGGATGATCTTTATTTATATTGATTTTCGAAAACATTCAAAAACATCAATGTCGAGAATAAAGTTGAACTTTCAGTTTTAGTGCCAGGCATAAGAAAAATAATAAATATTAATTGAAAAGATGCAATAAAGAAAAATCAATGACTTGAATGAATGATCAAAAAGAAATGTAATATTGAAAATAGGTTGAAATATCAGGAACAATGTTGAAGGATCTACCTCCTCTTATTTTGTTATGCCATTGTTATATGGAAACATTGCCTGTTTTAGTGTGCGTTTGCAGAGCGTCTTTACGGAGCCCATCACAGAAAGAACAAATATAATTGCATGGCCTCGAGTTAATATTTTGTGGCGTACTGTAGCCTATATGGAAAATGCTGCGTTTTCAGAAGACTTGTCAATGCTTACTGCGCAATCATCAAGTAGCTTCTGGCGTTTTCCGAAGTAGCCCGTGTAATGAGGACGTTCCCTGTCTGTGCAATCAATGCAATTCTTAGTGTTTTATCATAAATTATTTTGCTGATCAAAACACTGAAGACGAGTTCCGGTCTTTACTTGGCAGGACACGCAGCGTCTCAGCTGAGAACGGGACTGATACAGACAGACAGACAGACACCAACAGACAGACAGACAGACTGACAGACAGACAGAGAGACAGACGGACAGACAGACAGAGGGACTGATACAGACAGACAGAGGGAATGAAACAGATAGACAGACACAGACATACGGAGAGACAGAGTTACTGATATAGACAGACAGACAGACAGACAGACACATAGTGTCTCTCAGTTATTCTAAGTTATTCTCCCAAAACAGTGTGTTTATCCACTGAGCCCCGAGCCCCCCAGGTTCCACACAGTGTCCAACACAGAAAACGTCCAAAAAGTGACGGAGAGAGCCCGCTGATCTGTTACAGCCAGGGTTCAAAATTAGCACCGTTTACCAGCCAAATGCTGGTGAAGATTTGCTTCACTCACCAGCCAAAAACATGATGGTAATCTATTGAGTGGCTGGTAATATTTGAACGTTCACTAGCCATTTGGCTGGTGTTACTGTCTGTTCTTTATACCACTATGACAACTGTTGTGTTTCCTTTGTCATTGTTTGATGGTATTTGTTGGCACACAAGACAGACATGTTTGTTCTGTCTTGTTCTATATCACCAATAAAATAATTTGAAAAAAAAGGCTGCCACACTGTTAGTAAATACGAACTAAACATGCATTATGTTGCTCTATATCAAGTGTGGACCAAACAATGTCAATTTCATGTAATTTGAATGTTGTCAAATGAGGATAACTCATTATTGGCATGTACATGAAGCCGGTCAGGAAGAAAAATCACAGTGAGTGAGTGGGCGTGTTGATGACGTTGTATCATGCTGCTAGTACTGAAAGTAAACAAACAATGAGGGTGAAGAAGAGTACCAACAATATAAATAAAATGCATAATTAACGTGTATGTATGTACATATGTGTATGCATATGTATGTGTTCGCAAACTTATCTGTGCATACTAGTCAAATGTTTCTTTACCTTGTTCAACTTTGTTGTTTTTAGCCATGTGTATTGTTGTGTATGTACGTTGAGAGCAACAAAAAGCCAGAGGCAAATTCCCTGTATGTGATCACACTTACTTGGCCATTCAAACTGACTCTGATTCTAAAACAGGCAGTATTATCAGGCAGCTGCTATGTCTCTAGTGATTATTTTGGAGACAGAGTTGAACTATTACTGCCTGAGACACAGTTGCAACGTAGTGTCCTAATGTAGGTCACTGACCATAATGTGACCTGTCTCAATTTACACAGCAAGCTGGAAATTAAACGTCAGCAATAAGAGCAACAATGTAGTAGACTGCCAAATTGTCACTGGACCTTTCTCTCTCAGTGTGTGTGTGTGTGTGTGTGTGTGTGTGTGTGTGTGTGTGTGTGTGTGTGTGTGTGATAAGAGATCAAAGGAATGGAAAGAAACACAACCATAAATTACAGAAAAACACAATCAAGACACACACTAGTTCTCATCTACCAAAGCATTTTTTATTGCTTGACAGTCCTCCTTTTCAAACCTTTTTTTAAATGGTTAGATCGAGAGCCTACAATAAACTTTAGACTAAAGACCATATCCACAGAAACCTGAAACAGGATACACATCAAATGTTGATCACAACAAATATCTGCCTATATGTGATACCAAATTTGGTATGCTTACCACATTTAACTTTTGGGGTGTCATCAAAAATGATTTAATATAAAAGCTACTTGTGGATACAGTGTGTGACACAGAAGACCTGGGAGTTCCTGCTTGTGTCTGCGGCTATGTTCTCGTTAGCTTGAGATCATTTTAAACATTTGAGTGCATCTTATTTTGACACCTACTCTAAAAACAAGAACCGGACCTTTTGAGAAGGATTGGTGATTACTGTTGACAGAGAGGTCAGGTAAGGACAACTTTTAATTATGAACTGTCTTTTTTATAAGCATTTAATACATCTGCAAAAATGTCTCATTTATTGAATGTCTGCTGTAATTCATCCACAAATTTTGACAAAACCAAACAATAGGTTAGTATTTATTCGCAGTAATAACCTAGTCTGAAAAGGATTGAGTCACTTTGTGAGTCAAAGCCCACCTGTAACGAAACAAAGACATGGTTTTAGTGTGGATACGTTTCCTATACATCAAAATGTTAAGTGCTGCTTAAGATAGATAGATAGATAGATAGATAGATAGATAGATAGATAGATATTTAATGTCATTGCATATTTTTACACAACTAAACTTGGTTGGAGCAATCAGGTTTGCAGCTTAGAAATATATGATAAACTATAAAATATGCACACTTACACACCTCCCTCATGCCCATGACCTCATACACATCATTACCCATACTATAAATAAATACTCTAGAAAAAAACACATATTACCCATGATATAAATGAGCAGTGAACAAAAACGTTTAATTACATGGACTTAAAAACTCTGAGATGGTACTTACTTTTAATTATCTAACAGAAATCAGCCGCCACAATGAGTACGGACGCGGAGATGGCCATTTATGGCAAAGCTGCCATTTACCTTCGTAAGCCAGAAAGGGAGAGAATTGAGGCTCAAAGTGCACCATTTGATGCCAAGAGTGCCTGCTACGTGGCCGACGTCAAAGAGCTGTACTTGAAGGGAAAAATCGTCAAGAAAGATGGTGACAAAGTCACGGTCGAAACCCAGGAAACTAAGGAGGTTAGTATCATAAAGTCAGAGTCAACTGGGAGAATCAATATGATCAGTTCTCATTGTGACAAATGTCCTATTCCAGGAGAGGGTAGTGAAAGAAGCTGACGTCTATCCAATGAACCCTCCCAAGTATGACAAGATTGAGGACATGGCCATGATGACCCATCTCAATGAAGCCTCTGTGCTGTATAACCTCAAAGAGCGTTATGCAGCATGGATGATCTATGTAAGACAATCTGCCTAATTAACTATTGCAAATTGCTATACTTGTAGAAAACATAGAGTTAACTGTTGAATCTCTATGATCACTTTCAGACCTACTCTGGGTTGTTCTGTGCCACTGTGAACCCCTACAAGTGGCTCCCAGTGTACGATGCTGAATGTGTAAGTGCCTATAGAGGCAAGAAGCGTATGGAGGCTCCACCCCACATCTTCTCTGTCTCTGACAACGCTTTTCAGTTCATGCAAACTGGTAAGTCATTACCAGAACAATGTATCAGTATATGAAGTTTCTGTTGCAGTAAATCATAGTTAATTATTTTGTTTTTGCTTTAACAGATAGGGAGAACCAGTCTATCTTGATCACGTGAGTTTGTTACATTTACATTTGTAGACTTTGTTTAGCAAAGTTAAGTATCTTGATCCAATCGTATACATCTGTGTCTATACCTAGTGGAGAATCTGGTGCTGGAAAGACTGTTAACACCAAGCGTGTCATCCAGTACTTTGCAACAATCGCAGTTGGTGGACCGAAGAAGGACGACTCAAAGGTATGTTACTGTATGATTAAAATTCAGGGTTCTTTCTCTATTGAATATTTTTCCAGGGGAAAAAAATGAAGTAATTTCTTGACAGTAATTCTAAACCTGGATTATAGGGGTCACTGGAGGATCAGATTATTGCAGCCAATCCCTTGCTGGAGGCCTATGGTAACGCCAAAACTATTAGGAATGACAACTCTTCTCGTTTTGTAAGTATGGAACAATGTCTACACATGAGAGAGGTCTTGTTACAGATTGCCATTGTGGAGGGACAATAACAATCCTTTGATCCAAACAGGGTAAATTCATCAGAATCCATTTCGGCGCAACTGGCAAACTGGCAAGTGCTGATATTGAGACATGTAAGTAATAATACTCATAGTACATACAAACGACTGGAATTGAGAATTGGCCAGGCTGTGATTTATGAACAATATTTTTAGATCTGCTGGAGAAGTCAAGAGTGACATACCAGCTTTCTGATGAAAGAGGCTATCACATCTTCTTCCAGATGATGACCGGCCACATACCTGAGCTGATTGGTAAGCAGATTGGTGTTGCACATTGCTTAACCTCTTTTCATATGGAACAAATGTTCTGACATTTTCACTCTTATTTTGATCTCTAGATTTAGCACTCATCACAACCAACCCCTATGACTTCCCCATGTGTAGCATGGGTCAGATCACTGTGGCCAGCATTGATGACAAAGCTGAGCTGGAAGCCACTGATGTGAGTTATCTTCACTTTAAAATATTAAAATTTTTTTGCATTAAATGCAATTGCATTTTCCTAAAGTGAATATGTTTTGTGTCGACCTCTTTTGAACTCAGAACGCTATTGATATCCTGGGCTTCACTCATGAAGAGAAAATGTCCATCTACAAGTTGACTGGTGCTGTGCTCCACCATGGTAACATGAAGTTCAAGCAGAAGCAGCGTGAGGAGCAGGCTGAGCCTGATGGCACAGAGGGTGAGTGTTTAATGTCAGCTCAAAGTGAATAGCTTGGGAACAACAGTAATGAGGTTCTTAATCACACTTGTGTCGAGTTACATCATGATGGAAATCTCTGAACTATTTTCAGAGGCTGACAAGGTTGCTTACTTGCTGGGTCTGAACTCCGCTGACATGCTCAAGGCTATGTGCTTTCCCAGAGTGAAGGTCGGAAATGAGTATGTCACCAAGGGACAGACTGTACCTCAGGTAAATATGAATTACCAATATCCTACAATTTAAAAAAACAGATTAGTGATGTTAGTTGTACTAAATTAATGTAGCAAAGGGTTTATTGGAAATTACAATACAAAGGCAGTGTTCAATATATTGCTACTTTAAGAGTTTTACACAATGAATGCTAAATACATAATGTAGAATAAGTCTAGAACTGTCTTAGATGTAATTTTTTATTATTAGATCTTTTGTATTATTTACCTCACTAGTGAGGTGCCCATTCAGGCGGATTGCTTGGCCTGTGGTATTGGTGCTTGTAGCTTTCTCGAGAATCCCTCATACAATCAACTTAATGCTCACACTGCGCTTCCTTGGGTCCTGAGCAATACACCTGCCATGACATAGTTGCGTCACATACCCAATCCACGGCTCCTCATGGTCAGAAACACTTTTGAAATACACTGGTTCAGGGGGTAAATATCAAGAGCAACCTTTACCATTGAGTGTGGGCCCAAGGTAAAAGGGCCATAAACAGCTATAGATTTATTATGATGTTCAGATATGAAAAATATAGTATATGTTACAATCCTAAATCATTGTACCAATAAATAACTTACAAAGCAGTTAAAAATGGGCAACTCAACTGCAGTTCTGATTTACTGTGTCCTACTTCAGAGGAAAATGTACTGCTACATTTCCCTGACAGAGAAATGTTACTGGTTACATTGCAGATTAAGATTTTTCCTTACAAAATTTTTCATCATTACACTATGCAGCATTCTGCTGATAATTCCTGTCTTTTACTCTTCACTTTAAGTAGACATCGGAATGCAGGACGTTTTGACTAGGCCTAGTTCTAACACTGCCAACACATTGCCAGTTAGAGGAAGGCTGAGAAGTAAAGGATGCTGTTTTTGTTAGTCAGAGTGATTAATCGTTGCGTTCACGCTGCTTTCCTTGGTAAAATCATTCCACTATGTCAAGTAATCCCATCCGCTCTGTGCAAATGTCAGTGACAGGGTACTGGCCATTGTTATTATACATCCATGGTACAGGTAGATGCGGAACCAGACCTTGGGTTAGTTTGTCTGCGGAGGCAGCTGCCAGGAGGAAGAAAGGCTTTGCCGAACACCATATGGTGCCTGGCTTTTGTTTAATATCTATTGTCGGCAAAAACATCTTGTTAGTGTTATGTACGCTATCTTATTGAGTTTTCTCTTACTCAAATCCGTTTACATGTGTGTAACATCTTTTGCATATTCGAGTCACCTCATTCAACCGGAAAACCGGACGGACTGACTCACTCACACAAATTCCTGCCTTTTTTAAAGAGATTAGTAGAAATACCAGAAATCAATACTAATGATTTTTACAAAAAGGTCAAATCACATCCTTGTTTTTCTTCAGGTGATGAACTCAGTGACAGCCCTGGCCAAGGCTATCTATGAGAGGATGTTCTTGTGGATGGTCGTTCGTATTAACGAGATGTTGGACACTAAACAAGCAAGACAGTTCTACATCGGTGTCCTCGACATTGCTGGTTTTGAAATCTTTGACGTAAGCTTCCTTTCCAACAATTCAGAAGCTGATACTTTTCATGACAGAATCATTCTTATTGCCCTGCGAGAGATTATACTGGTTAATTGTCCCCTCACAGTTCAACACCTTGGAACAGCTGTGCATCAACTTCACCAATGAGAAACTGCAACAGTTTTTCAACCACACCATGTTTGTCCTGGAGCAAGAGGAGTACAAGAAGGAGGGTATTGTCTGGGAGTTCATTGACTTTGGCATGGACTTGGCTGCCTGCATTGAGCTCATTGAAAAGGTAATAATTTGATGATATATATAATATTTCTTAATTTGAATACATTTATCACTTAAAGAGGCGCTATGCAGTTTTGGCCATTTCTTCGCTGTTTTCTCGCTTTTTGCTCGCAGGTTTCTCTATAGAGCTCCCCTACAGCTTCGGAATAGATATTTGGCAGCTCCTATGTTTACTCGTTGCGGACTCCTCGCTTGGTCAGTCTGCCGTTTCCTCTTTCTCTGTTCCTCCGACAATGCTTTCCTAGCTTTCTGCTTCTTTTTTGCCGGCTCAGCCATGACGATAGTGTGAAAAACTCCATCGCTACCTTGTTAGCTGGTTCCTGAATGGGCGTATGTGTGCAGTGCTGTGAAGCAATTCGTTACATCGCGAGACCTGATATCACGCGATACTTCCTGACGCTGAGGCTGGTGTCTCGCCGGCCGAAAGTTGCAAGGGTGGTTTTTCCGCTCACAGGTGCTAGGGGTAAGCGAGATGACCACCATTCAACTCGAGAAAAGTCATATAACCATTCCAATGACTCCGAAGCTGTTCAGTTAAGGTAAATTAAGCTAAAATAGCTGAATAGTTCCCCTTTAATGACATACTTCTTCCCACTTTTTTCAAGCCCATGGGCATCTTCTCCATCCTTGAAGAGGAGTGCATGTTCCCCAAGGCCACAGACACATCCTTCAAGAACAAGCTGTATGACCAGCATCTTGGAAAAACCAAAGCATTTGAGAAGCCTAAGCCCCCCAAGAAAGGCAAGATTGAGGCCCACTTCTCCCTGGTGCACTACGCTGGTACCGTGGACTACAATATCGCTGGCTGGCTGGAGAAGAACAAGGATCCACTGAATGACTCCGTCTGTCAGCTGTACCAGAAATCCCCAGTGAAACTGCTGGCTCTCTGCTTCCCTCTTGTCGTTGAGGGTATGATAATAACTACAGTAAACTAAAACATGTTTTTAGGCTATACTGTATATGTTTAAGTAACTGTAGCAAGTGTTAATGTACATTTTATTTGTCATCCTAACGAAACATGTCTAATTAAAAATATCAACAGATGCTACCAAGAAGGGAGGCAAGAAGAAGGGTGGTTCTATGCAGACTGTGTCTTCACAGTTTAGGGTAATGTTGCAAACGTATCTTATATATGTATGTATATATAGCTGAGTTTATGTTCAAACTCACAATTGATTACATGTCATAAGACTCACCATTTTGGATCTACAGGAGAACTTGGGGAAGCTGATGACTAACTTGAGGAGCACCCATCCTCACTTTGTGCGCTGCCTGATTCCCAATGAGTCAAAGACTCCAGGTACATAGAGACCATAATTTCAAGAGATTATTTGAGGAGTGGTTTTGTTTTGTTAATATGCTTTCCTTAATTTTGTGCTGCTTTAACTAACTAAGACTATTTATTCAAAGAAGTAATTAGGGACTGTTCGTTATTTAATTAAGGGGCCACCGGAGGAGTTCTGTGACCTCTAACCTAAAAAGACTTGACCCTCCCCTCGTCAGTAATAATTTTCCTATGACCCTCCAAAATGATTTGAAAAAGACGAATGACCCTCCCCTTGCATGCAAATTTGCACTTAGCAAAGAAGTACAGATACCGTTTGATTTTTACAGCCATGACGTACAGGAGTTAACCCCTGCATTCTCATCTTACACATCCCACTCCTCTGTTATGGTATGGGGGCCATTTCAGTAGATTTACTCACTAACATAGTTGTGGAAACACAATAAGCATGGAAACTAAATGTGGAAGAAATGGATTACTGCAATACTTCAAATACTAAGTTACTCCTCTAGTAAACTAGTATTCATATGAAATAAAACAATAAAACATTGAGACCATTCAGCAAAGGACACTGGGATATAGGCTAACCAATTCAACACTGGTTGCTATGGACTTGTCACTAGGCTTCGTCATTGTATATTTTAGCACATAGGTAAAGCTGCCGAAGCTGAACATATATTCCAAAACATATATGTTTATTTTTAAAGCAGATTTTAAGTTACATTGTAACAATTTAACAATTCGCCCTTATGAAATCCAATCGCGGCACGGCTGTTTTGGAGCGCAATAGACAGACGCTTAAATTCAACTAAAATGTAACAGTGAACAATCAGTGTTGGACCTCCAGTCTGTTGAGATGCCTCTCCAAACTCACCATAAAACGTTCAGACACGTTGAGAAATAAAGATCCCTATTTTGCCGTAATCCAATGACACGAAAAAAAAGTAATCCACAGCGATCAGTAGATCCACAAAACGGTAAATGTCACGGTGTATCCAGCAAGGCCGATACGAGCGTCACATTCACCAGCCAGCTCCAAACAGGTGAACGAGGCCTCTCCACTTCGCCGTTTAAACAAAGTGGCATAAACGTATAAAAGTCCAAATCTACACAAAACCCTCAATCAATTAGTAAGCTGACATCACATGTATATACATGGCATTTAGGAAACCTTTATTGCAAGGTTGGCACAGCAAGATTTCCAGACTAGTGCAACAGTAACTTTCGTTTTTTGCATCCTGCTGCTCCCATCGTCAGCCAGGTAATATTTTTTTTACTAAAGCAGTATGAAATCACATGTATTACCTATCACCATTTAGTTGTTTTGTGTTATTTAAGATATTTATAAAATATCTCGTCATGCCAGATGTAATTATTGCAGTAATTTTTTAAACAATGCAATTACCTGTTTGAGCCACCAGGGGGCAGTGCTCCTCCTGCCCCCCCAGCAAACTCCGCGTATGCGGTCAGACCATCTGCTAGGGGGCCGAGACTGAGAGCTACATGGATAAATATGCACCAAACAAGCCACTCTGAAATTTTGCTCTTTTCATGAATAAAAAAGTTGGGTGACCCCCCCCCACCCAGACTAAAAAATGTTGGATGACCCTCCCCTCAGCATAAAATAAAAAGACATGACCCTCCCCTATTTTCCTCCGGTGGTCCATTCCATAAATACGGAACGGTCCCTTAAGAAATGTATTTTTACAGGTCTGATGGAGAACTTCCTGGTCATCCACCAGCTCAGGTGTAACGGTGTGCTGGAGGGTATCAGAATCTGCAGAAAAGGTTTCCCCAGCCGAATCCTCTATGCTGACTTCAAGCAGAGGTATTAATGGATATTTTAATAGAATTTTGATCAAGATTATTAAAAGAAAATGCTCACACTGACTATTAACTCTCATGAAAAAGGTACAAGGTGCTGAATGCCAGTGTCATCCCCGAGGGCCAGTTCATTGACAACAAGAAGGCTTCAGAGAAGCTGCTTGGGTCAATTGATATTCCACATGACGAGTACAAATTCGGACACACAAAGGTAAACACCTTGCTCTCTTATTTTACTGTAGATTAATGACCAAAGAGGTTAGGTTGATCAGTCCAGTGTGTTTGATGGTTTTTCTGTTAATTATATAAAGCAAAATATCTCTAAACTACTTACGTGATTGTAGAGTTTGGTGCCAAGGAATAAGTGGTTTATTGTTAGGATAGAGGCAGAGCAGCCTGCATGTGGTCATTATCAAAACACCTTCACCTTAGAAGCCCTGGACCATGTGGGGTAGGTGAAAATGTTTTTTGTTTTGTTTTACTGGGTGTGAAGTATTCACTATCTGAGTTCATCCTACATTCATTTTTATTTTGTGTTTGATCAGGTGTTCTTCAAGGCCGGTCTGCTGGGTGTCCTTGAGGAGATGAGAGATGAAAAACTGTCAACTCTGGTCACCATGACTCAGGCTTTGGCCCGTGGTTATATCATGAGAAAGGAGTTTGTGAAGATGATGGAGAGGAGGCATGTTGAAAACAGCTCATTCTGAATCATGGTATTACAAATCACTAACAATATTGTTTACAACAGCTACTTCTTGTCTGCAGGGAAGCCATATATTCCATCCAGTACAATATCCGCTCATTCATGAATGTCAAACACTGGCCATGGATGAAGGTGTACTACAAGATCAAACCTATGCTGAAGAGTGCTGAAACTGAGAAGGAGCTAGCAAATATGAAGGAGAACTATGAAAAGATGAAAACTGACTTGGCTGCTGCCCTGGCCAAGAAGAAGGATCTGGAGGAGAAGATGGTGTCCCTTCTGCAGGAGAAGAATGATCTGCTGCTGCAAGTATCATCTGTAAGTACACAGCAACATAAAATTGTGCTTTTCATGTTTTTCAAAGTTGATGTGCTAACATCTATCTTTATAAAATTAACTAGGAATCAGACAATCTGAATGATGCTGAAGAGAGATGTGAGGGACTTATCAAGAGTAAGATTCAGATGGAGGCCAAACTCAAAGAGACAACTGAGAGACTGGAGGATGAAGAGGAAATCAATGCTGAGCTCACAGCAAAGAAGAGAAAGCTGGAGGATGAATGCTCTGAGCTCAAGAAGGATATTGATGACCTGGAGCTTACCTTGGCCAAAGTGGAAAAAGAGAAACATGCCACAGAGAACAAGGTTTGTGTATAATAGTTTTCCCACTAAATACATTCTGGAGGGGAGACCCGCCGCTGCAGAATTATTAATTATTAATTAATTAGCTTCAGAATTTTACTTTTTCATTAAGTCCCAATTTCCTGACTCTGCAGAGCTGAGGTTGAGGGTGAGGGACTGAAACAGTGAAAGGACGTCAATCAATCGCAAACTCATGACAACCAAACAACAGCACAAGTACAGCATTTTCACCTCATGTAGAGTGATAAACAGGGACAAAAGCCTTGACGGCTAATTATCATGGAAGTCACGCTCACGCAGGTCCCGTGGCTTAGAAAATACCGTTATGGTGACTGAATTTATTAAATTTACTGTTTCTCTGACCCCCAATGAGAAAAGAAGTGTGTGCACCCTGCAGTCCATCTACCACACCCCTGCTGCAGGAGATGTATTGACACGACAGGCCGTATTCCCTTACTTTTTCAAAGTTTTCCAGGTTATGTTAAAAATGTGATGCGATACGTGCACTGCTAAATGCGTTATTTATCTGGAATTGTTCATTAGCTGTGGTTGATATATGTCAAGCTGAATGGACTCACAGCAGTAAACAAATGTTATTCTCACCCAAAGACTGAAACAGAACTCATTCTTAGAGAGAAAGGACACTACATAATGTAATATAATGGAAAGGCATTTGACCCTTTGCTATTTTTCATTGCTGTCACAGGCTGGTAGCGTAGATACTAGTGCACCCCCACTAATTTTCAACCCTAACGTTAACCCGTCCCCCCACCTGCCCATTAAAAAAGAATCCAGAGGAAAAACTGTAATAATCTGTCCAGCATATCAAGTAAGATTATAATGATGACAGTTTAAAGACACGATTTTTCTTGCACATTTAGGTGAAGAACCTGACTGAGGAGATGGCCTCTCAGGATGAGAGCATTGCTAAGCTGACCAAGGAAAAGAAAGCCCTTCAGGAGGCTCATCAGCAGACTCTTGATGACCTGCAGGCAGAGGAAGACAAAGTCAACACTCTGACCAAGGCCAAGACCAAGCTTGAGCAGCAAGTGGATGATGTAAGTTTACAAAGTCTCTTGGATTGGCAAAGCAGGATTCTTGAATTTGATGATTAGAAATGAATCGTATTTTTCAGCTTGAGGGTTCTCTGGAGCAAGAGAAGAAGCTCCGTATGGACCTTGAGAGATCCAAGAGAAAGCTTGAGGGTGATCTGAAACTGGCCCAGGAATCCATCATGGATCTTGAGAATGAGAAGCAGCAGTCTGACGAGAAAATTAAAAAGTAACAGTTTTTGAATTTGTACACAAGAATCATTCTTATAAAATGTTGTGGTCAACTGCATGAACTCTATGTTCTTCATCTAAACTTCTCACAGGAAGGACTTTGAAATCAGTCAGCTCCTTAGCAAAGTTGAAGATGAGCAGTCACTTGGTGCTCAGCTTCAAAAGAAGATCAAGGAGCTCCAGGTGACATATGGTTTTAAAGAAAACATTTCTGATATTTCCAATTTTGTGTATTAAAAGTGAAAGTTTACTGAAAGACCTTATATCTACATTGAACAGGCTCGTATTGAGGAACTGGAGGAGGAGATTGAGGCTGAGCGTGCTGCTCGTGCCAAGGTTGAGAAGCAGAGAGCTGACCTCTCCAGGGAACTTGAGGAGATCAGTGAGAGGCTGGAGGAGGCCGGTGGTGCCACTGCTACTCAGATTGAGATGAACAAGAAGCGTGAAGCCGAGTTCCAGAAGCTCCGTCGTGATCTTGAGGAGTCCACTCTGCAGCATGAAGCCACTGCTGCTGCTCTTCGCAAGAAGCAGGCTGACAGCGTTGCTGAGCTGGGAGAGCAGATCGACAACCTCCAGCGTGTGAAGCAGAAGCTTGAGAAGGAAAAGAGTGAATACAAGATGGAGATTGATGACCTCTCCAGCAACATGGAGAATGTTGCTAAAGCAAAGGTACACAATGCATTACATGCTATTTTATTACACAAATTAGTATAGTAAAAAAAATGTACTTAATATTATAGATAACATCTGATCACTGATCTCATCTGTATTTACTCATTAGGGAAATCTTGAAAAGATGTGCCGTACTCTAGAGGACCAACTCAGCGAACTGAAGACCAAGAATGATGAAAATGTCCGTCAAATCAATGACACAAGTGCACAGAGAGCACGTCTCCTGGCAGAAAATGGTATCTACAGTACAAGCTGTCAGTTAATGATCTGTTTTGTATGTTATTGAGAAACGTGACACAAACTAATGTATCGTGGCATCTTTCACACAAGGTGAGTTCAGCCGTCAAGTTGAAGAGAAAGAAGCTCTTGTCTCCCAGCTGACCAGAGGCAAACAGGCATTCACACAACAGATTGAGGAGCTGAAAAGACATGTTGAAGAGGAGGTTAAGGTAAGAAACATTTAAGTAAGTGTGTATTGGTATTATTAGTGTGGAATTCAGGAATTTTGTAAATTCAATCATATGTCTTACACCAGGCCAAAAATGCTCTTGCCCATGGACTACAATCAGCCCGCCATGACTGTGATCTGCTGAGAGAGCAGTTTGAGGAGGAGCAAGAGGCCAAGGCTGAGCTGCAGCGTGGGATGTCCAAGGCCAACAGTGAGGTGGCTCAGTGGAGAGCTAAGTATGAAACTGATGCTATCCAGCGCACTGAGGAGCTTGAGGAAGCCAAGTGAGTAACATTCAACCAGTTCAATGGCCAGTGTATCATTTTAGCACAACTCAACTTTGGAGCAAACATTTTACAGCTCTGCCTTCATATGTTCATCTAGATCTTTAAAAATGAGCTGTTAATAACAACACTAGGCTGATTATGAATTGCCCATCCCCCTTTCCAAAACCTGTTATTTTGAAATACTCGCTACTCTAAGAATATTAAGGCTTCAAACAAACAACAATGCAACACTCAAAACACAAGAACTCACGCTGCAGATTATTGTTACTAAGGCTTTAGTTCACTTCATAGTTTTTAGTGGGAAACTAAGCTTACCTTCTTTAAACAGGAAAAAGCTGGCTCAGCGTCTTCAGGAGGCTGAGGAGCAGATTGAGGCAGTGAATTCCAAGTGTGCTTCTCTTGAGAAAACCAAACAGAGGCTCCAGAGTGAGGTGGAGGACCTCATGATTGATGTGGAGAGGGCCAATGGGCTGGCTGCCAACCTGGACAAGAAGCAGAGGAACTTTGACAAGGTAGCATTGTTAACTTTGTGTTGCCAAGCCACACAGAAACAATGAAAGACATATTTATTTTTCCTCATATTGCTACATAACCAATCATGTTATTCAGGTGTTGGCAGAGTGGAAACAGAAGTACGAGGAGGGTCAGGCAGAGCTCGAGGGAGCACAGAAGGAGACTCGTTCTCTCAGCACTGAGCTGTTCAAGATGAAGAACTCTTATGAGGAATCTCTGGATCAGCTGGAGACTTTGAAGCGTGAAAACAAGAACCTTCAACGTGAGTTCTACATTATGTAACAGTTACATTGTATTCAACTCATGTATTTCTTACATTGTATTCAACATATGTTGGAATAAAGTGTTTATATTTTACATTGTAAGGCTTAACAATATAAAACACATGTATCTCTATGCAGAGGAGATCTCAGATCTGACTGAACAGATTGGTGAGACTGGCAAGAGCATCCATGAGCTGGAGAAGTCCAAGAAGCAGGTGGAGGCTGAAAAGTCTGAGATCCAGACGGCTCTTGAAGAGGCTGAGGTACATTTTCTTCTGGGGACATCTACTGAAAAAAAATCTAAATCATGGACAAATATACTTTAAAAAGGTTTGAAGGCAGAGATTAATATTTCATTATTTGATATCATCAGGGAACTCTGGAACACGAAGAGTCTAAGATCCTGCGTGTCCAGCTGGAGCTCAACCAGATTAAGGGTGAGGTGGACAGGAAGCTGGCAG
>NC_050176.1:35851864-35854364 GCF_008315115.2 Sander lucioperca
ACACGGTCGTTAACTGATCAAAGGATGTTTATAAACACTCGTCACCATGACAACACTTTCACAGACAGCAGCAGCAGTCTTTCAGCCTTTTCAGACATTTCTGCATGTCTTATGCCTTTGGTGTGGGAGGCATGGGTTCCAATCCCACTGTGGTACACCTGTCAATGTGTCCCTGACCAAGATGTTATTTCCCTTTTTCAGCTATTCTCACTACTTCAACTTATTCTTACGGATTTAAGCTACTCAACCAGTTTAGCTTTGGCAATTCAGCTATTGACGTTTTATTTTGGCTCTCCGTAACTTCTGCATACATTCAGCTATTAAAACCATTCACCTTTTAAAATGTTCAGCTCTTTCAGCTAATGATAGGACTTCTTCAACTTTTTTCTACTATTTATACTTTTTTAAATATTAAGACATTTTCAGGTAATTCATTTCAACTTTCATCTTTGACAGTATTACAGTTCATCTTCCAGCTTTTCTAACAATGTATTTTAGCTCTTCACGTAGATAATGCAGTTTAGCTTCCAACTCTAACACTTTTCAATCATAGTGTAGTGGTTATGACACATACCTTTGACATGGAAGACCTGGGTTCAAATCTTATTCTGCTACATTAACTGATGTGTCCTTAAGCAGAACACTCAATCCCCATAGCAATTTGTTTTCTTTCCTGTTTTCTTTCCTTTTCTTTTTTCTTTTTTCTTTTATGACACATGCCCTTGGATTGGGAGACCCAGGTTCGAAGCCCACTTTGAGCCGTGTTACATCTGACATATATAGCAATTGGAAGTTGCTTTGGATAAAAGTGTAAGCTAAATGAGATGTAACGTAATGTTGTGATAATCTTTATAGCATGACACAGCACTTTTCACCAGACATAAAAAACATTATATTTTGTCTGTCTTTTCTCACACACAGAGGCACACACACACACACACGCAAACACACACACACACACACACACAGACACAAACAGACACACAAAAACAAAAACACACATGCAAACACACACACAGACACGCACACACAGACACACACATACACACACACACACACACACCAAAACACGCATGCATGCACACACGCACAAGCACATATATGCAGACACGCACACACACACACACACACACACACACACAGCCACACACACACACACACACACACACACAGACACACACCAACACACATACGCACACATACACACACACACATACACACAAACACACACAAATGCAGACACACACACACACATACACCCAGCAACACACATATGCAGAAACACACACGCAAACACACACACACACATGCACACACACATGCAAACACAGAAACACACACGCACACACACATATGCAGACACACACACACACACACAAACACATACACACACACACACAGAAACATACGCACACATACTGGTCATATGTTACCATGACAACCCTTTCACAGACAGTCAACTTGAATACTACAGGCAGTAATATGAACATTAGTCTATATCTTTAGTGTTCCACTTCTGTCTGACTGTCTCTGTCTCTCTTTGTCTGTCTCTGTCTGTCTGTCTGTCTGTCTCTGTCTCTCTCTCTCTGTCTCTCTGTCTGTCTCTGTCTCTCTCTGTCTGTCGCTGTCTCTCTCTCTCTCTCTGTTTCTCCCTGCCTCTGTCTGTCTCTGTTTCTCCCTGTCTCTGTCTCTCTCTGTCTCTCTGTCAGTCTGTTTGTTTCTCTCTGTCTGTCTGTCTGTCTGTCTGTCTGTCTGTCTCTCTGTCTCTGTCTGTTTCTGTTTCTCCCTGTCTCTGTCTCTCTCTGTCTCTCTGTCTGTCTGTTTGTTTCTCTCTGTCTGTCTGTCTCTGTCTGTTTCTGTTTCTCCCTGTCTCTGTCTCTGTCTGTCTGTCCATGTCTCTCTGTTTGTTTCTCTCTGTCTCGGTCTGTCTGTCTCTGTCTGTCTGTTTCTGTTTCTTTTGTTCAGCCCCATTCTTTTTACCTAATATATTTCACATCTCATATCAGCTAGATTGATGCTTTTTAGTTCTATGCAGTGTCTAATAATAATACAAAGTATTTCTTCTTTCAGCCGTTTTAGGTAATTCATTTCAACTTTCATCTTTGACAGTATTACAGTTCAGCTTCAAGCTTTTCTAACAGTGTATTTTAGCTCTTCACTTGGGTAATGCAGTTTAGCTTCCAACTCTAACAATTTTCCTGATTTTTTAGCGTGTAGTGCATTTGAGCTTTAAGATTTTTCGTACTATTTGTTTCATATTTCTGCATTTGTGAGTGATTATCAGTTAGAAAATATAGTCAGACCTCACAATGTTCTACGTCTTTTGTCATTATTCAACTTTTGAAGCCAACAGTTCAGTTTAGCATAAGCTTTTAACTTTTTAATGAAATTCATACGTATTAAAACGATTTCCACTTTTTCAACTATTCTCACTACTTCAACTTCTTCTTAATGATTTAAGCTATTCAACCAGTTTAGCTTTAGCAATTCAGCTATTCAG
>NC_050176.1:35864364-35914364 GCF_008315115.2 Sander lucioperca
AAAGATAAAGTGCTACAAACATATTTCATTATCATCTACAAAACAAACCGGACTATAGCCGTTGACTGCCAACATACAAATGCTTCTCCTCTTGTGGGCCCAGTTTGTTACACCACACTGGCAGTGGACCACACCAGGGAACAAAAAGGAGGAAGTAGACGAGCAAAGCAGAAGCAGTGGTTGAGTCACATCAGTTCATGTGAGATGCCAGAGCAGCTAACAAAACTGCAGTCTCACAGACTGACACATCCAGATCCTGCTGTGTCTTGCCTCGACATGAGATGTGTTCACTCCTGTTCTTTTATCAAAACAATACCTGCCTCATTTTGTTCTTTCTCTGTAAGCTGCTCTGGATAAGTGCGTCAGCTAAATGTCCTGAGTAGCATGAATGGGTTTGACCCTTTAATTTTCCCTTTTTCAAAAGATATCAAAACAGCACTAAAGTGGTGGAAAGTGAGTGTGTACATTTACCTTAATTTGAGTACAATTTTGAGGTACTACACTACAATTTGGAGGGAAATACTTTTCACTCCGCTACATTTACCTGACAGCTGTATTTACTGTTACTCTGCAGATTAAGATTTTACACCAATGTATGCAGTGTTTCCCACACAGACTAATTTGTGGCAGTGCGCCACACAATCAACACCGGCCGCCACATATTGCGTTTCGTTATTATTTTATTTTTTAACGCTATTTAAAGGAATACTATGTAACTTTTCCCTCTTCGGTCCCCCTACAGGTTGTCTCATTCCAATGAGGAAAAGTTACATAGTATGCCTTTAAAACACGCAGCATATTCGTTCAGCTGCATTTCCTTTCCCTGCTCTTCTTTCGTCTCTCGGTCACTCGTGTCTCTCTCACATAGGCTATGCACACACACACACACACACACACACACACACACACACACACACACACACACAGCCCCTCCCCTCCGTGCACACAGCGTCTGTCTCCATGAAAACGAGAGAAGACGGCTGGCGAAATTCACAAGTTCACGAAAGGTTGGTATCTCGTGAACACCTTTACACAATCACACATTAAAAAGTGCTACAAAAATATTTTATATTCTGAATACAATGTTGTCAGTGGGTTAATGTTGGAGTCCTGACCCGACCCTTAGCAAACAAGCGATTGCGCCTGCTTTAGAAAGTGAACTAGTCGCAAGTTTGCGGTAAAATGCAGTTGGGTTGTCGAGGTCAAAACACTATATGTAGCAGCTGTGAATCAAATAAACTTCTTATAAATAATGTTATGTCATTTTTTTACTCTTACACTGAATTTTTGCTGCTTCAATCCAGATGTATTGAAAAGTATTTTCTACGACTGATGAGGACCAGGCTGAACCGGAGGTATCAGTCTGAAACAGAGCTGAACAGTCCAGACCAGTGTAATTAGTTATGATATTAATTTGTTTACAATATTTTCAGGCTTCAACCAGTGCTGCTCAAACAGAACACTGGTATGATTAGCTAAAATATGATCCAATCCTAAAGATTAAACTGAAACTGAATAACCTAAAACCAATGAGAGATTTAGCCCATGAACAAATGTTCATTGTGCTGCCCAAACCTACTTAATGCAGCAGAAATGCAACATTTCTTTTCTTTAAAAATGTGTATTCTTCCCCGCTTTTCATTTAAAATGTCTTAGTGCCATCTTTTACCTATAGATTCGGAGACAGAGAAAACATACAATTTCCGACTATCAGTCACTGTTTCTATTCCCCTCTCCCAACATCATCAGTATCATACCAGACACCATGTTTCTCACCCTCTAGCTTCTAGTGTCTCCTTGTTTTTAATCTTCCTGGCACGAGAGTGGAGTCTGCTATCTGTCCACTAACAACAGACCTCTCTCTGTTTTGCTTACCCCCCTCCATCTACCCTTTCCTCTTCCTTCTGCTTTCACTGCTTGATTCTCTGAAACACCTCAATCAACAGATACATTTAGTCCTTGCATGTGCCTCTCCTCTTACTCTCTCTGTTATTAAAGACATAGAATAGCCATAAAGAGGAGGAGGATTTGTTTTCTTAATTGTACTGGTCTAGCCTTTTATCATGTCAGCCCACCTACCCCAGTTTCACTCCCTCTGCTTTGTTTGGCTGATTAACAGCTACTTAACTGCTCAGCATGATGATGTTTAGTCTATTTAGTCATTCAGTTACTCCCTTCCCAATGCAATTTTAGTTGAAACCCACGTCTGTATAAGTACATTTCACTTAACTACCTGTAACAAACATGCCAATCTAACATGCATAATATCAAAATGTTGGAATTTTATTTGGCATGGTTCCTCATTTGAGAAAGGTTCAACTGAAAGAAAAGTAGAGCTGAAACAATTAAGCAGAAAATTAATCTGCAACTATTTTATAATTTGATTTATAATTTTATTTTTTCAAGCAAAAATAGCAACATTTGCTGGTACCAGCTTCTTAAAATTGTGATGGGCATATATTCCTATTTTTTTGACATTTCACAGACAAAATGATATATCAAGTACATAATCACAATGTTAAATTGATTAAAAATTATAGCTTGTTGCAGCCTTAAAGGAACATATACGTTTTTTTTTAAGGGGGCTTTCACAACCGCCTCATTTAGTTCGGTTGAATCACACTAGAGTTCGTTTTCCCCTTTGGTGCGGTTCGTTTGGGCAGGTGTGATTGCAGCAATCACACTCGGATGCGCATTAAAAGCGGACCAAACAAGCAACCTCAAACCGCCCCCAACTGCTATATGTGTACTCCACAAGTCTGAGCTAAATGGCTCCTGTAGTCAGCTGTGGTTTGCAATCTGCGATACGGCAGAGTTTGCAAACTGTAGCAGCTTGCAATGTTTCTCTCACAGAAATAGGCTGCGGTCAAGCTCGCCGTCACACGCATTTCCGTGGTCAAACCAGCCGCCGCCAAAGTTGGGGACACACGGCCACCAAGCAGAGCAAAGTCTCGCTGAGCAGAGCAGACGTAGTAACGTCGTAAAATTATTGAAATGAGCTGGTTTGACCATGGAGATGCAAGAAATATACACTAGTCCAGAACACAGGACCTTCTTTCTGTATTTACTTTGTTGCTCCCACCTAACACATCTGGCCAGTAAGCGCTGGTAGTAATGCATTTTGGTTCGCTTGGATTTTTCTGCGTGTGAAATGAAACTGAAAACACTCCAAGTTTACAAACTCATCAACTGATTCTGACCAGAGCAAACAAACTATGGGTGTGAAAACGCCTTAAGAAATGATGGCGGTAGTCACTAATAGCATGCTGGGGATCTCTCCAACCTTGATGAATGCAAACAGACACATTTCTTTGTACGTCATTGTCATGTGTCATCTATTCTTGGATTTCTTATTCCAATACTTCCCCATTTTTAAGACTGCTCAAACTAGGCTAAAACATCAGATTTGGAGGTGTTGATTGGATTGAAGGGGAGAGGGTTTGCTCGTCAGAGGGCAGCCTTAGCTTTAAACACAGAGCATCTTGTTCAGTGTAACATTAACATGATCTCAAACAGGAAGGCAGTTGGACACAGCCTCAGACTGTGACCCGCAAACTTCGCCTCTCACAGAGAACAACATTGAAAAGGCATGTTGTCTATCACCAAACGAGAATTAAATAGAACTTCTGTTGTACTGAACTCGAAAAGAAGGAAGTTACACAAGTACCACCGGTAAAAGAGAAGCTGCAATTCATTGCAATTACCAAAATAAAATTTTCAGTATTTGTCAAAGAGAGCAAAAAAGTAAGGGGAGGATATCATATGAAGGGCAATGGTTAGTTACCAGAACTGTTAGGGATAAAATCATTATTATTATAAAGACAAACACACAAATGTATTTTATAGATCTATCGACTTGTCTCCATTTGTCTTCACTCATTGGATACATAAGGCTTCTTTCTTTCTAGACTTTCTAAACTATGTAGTTTACCCCTCTTACAAGGCTGAGGGACTCCAGTACAGCCATGGGCTCCACATTTATTAAACAGTAGGCTGACATGACAAGACGTTTGCCACACAAAGATAAAACTAAACAATGAAAGAATGTATAGAATCGTCAACTTTAAAGTTCAAAAGTGAATAAGTATCTAGTTTTAACCATACTAAATGATCTGTATTAATAAATAAATGAGTAAAATATGGACAAAAGCCACACACAGAGACAGATTACTCATACAGCACCTTAATAAAATACTTTGTAGAAACACTGTAGGTCCAACTTACCACACTAGCCTAAACGGATATTTGAAGTCTGACTAGAGATGTCAGGAGGTCAAAATGTTTACAGGTTACAGAGGAATGCCACTGAAAACTAGGCCTGGCAAACTCGATTACTTTTAAGGATTCGGGTTATTCTGAGTCAATCACTAAACTGATCCGGGTTGTGTGAGTCACTTGAGTCACTTGAGTCAGTATTGTATGCTACATCCAAGGCAAGCTTTTATTTTGGATAAAATGCCATGTTTTCATTTAGAATCTTTTAATTTTATTTGGAAAACGTTATATCCATAAATGTAAATGGTCTGAAAGAAAACCGAATATTCATTTAAAAATGACATGAAATTATATTTTGAAACTTTAATAGGACATCCAGCCATCCAGACTCACATTCACAATGACTTACAACCTCTTTAATGTAAGTTCCATGCGCCCCTTTTTCATGTATGTATGTATGTATGCATGTAAGGTTTTCAATGTGTATGTGTATCTGTACTTGAATAATAAAGTTTTTTGAAGACAAAAAAAAGAGTTGTTGGCGAGGTGAGCTTACGGACTGTCTGCTCGCCCTACTTGCATTTTAATATACTACATTTATACACCAAACCTACAGTAGGCCTAGCTAGGCTATGTGCAGAACATTGTATGTTATTTCAGAAGTGAAAGAATGGCTTTTGTTGTGGATTTGCTTTACTCTGAGCTCGAGGAGAGACTTCACTCGCTCGTCTGAATCAGATCCACTCACATAGCCGGCTGATTCGCGTGAGAACTCATGAGTCACCTGACAACTAATGAATCACCGACAACTCATGAGCCCTCGTTGACTCGGGAGTTCTCGAGTGAATCCCATGGTCTGCGAGCTTCCGGCTCCGAGTCTGCAGGTCAGGACTGTCTCTCTGCTCACTCAGGCGCTTGTGTTGACTTGTGGAGTTGTTGTTGCCTACGAAATTGTAAGTTATAAAGCTTTTTGCAGCTAAGATGGCTAGCATAGTAGAAGCTAATGTTGCAAGAGGTTTGTGTGTGGCGCTGTTATCATTTTAGATTGAATTGTAGTAGGACTCAATTGAACCGGTTAATGATACTAGAGACTCGCGATTTGTGAGTCAATTTAAAGACTCGGGTTAAAGATCCAAGTGAATCACGACTCGAACAGGTTTACTGAAAACCCAGTGACACACCAGCCGGTCTAGAAAATCAACAACAACGATGACGAGCCAGCAAAAAGTCCCTCTTCTGCACTTCCCATGGTCATATGCCTGGGTCTCGTGCCTTGTGGAGTAAAGCCAGAGCTCACAGAAGTTCAAAGTACAAGAGCCATACATCATATGAGAAGCACCACTAACAGACAGTTAAACACAAAAGAGAGGAGGAGGAAAAATATTCGAAGGGTGGTGATAGTCGTAAAGCAGGCACTGGTTGACTGCCCCAAGAGTCCAAGGAGCCACTTCACAGCACAAAGACAAGCGAGGCAGAGATGACAAACTCATTCAAATGTGATAGGGACACAATGTAGGGGCTTGTTGTCAAATTGCTGTGCTGAGTCAGAATGAACTCTTGGGTAAGAAAAAATGAGGTCAGTAAGGCTCACAGATAACCCCAATGTCCTCATCTAGGAAGATTGTATAGGTGTTGCTCCAAGACTGACACAATGATAGGTGAGGCAAGCAAAATGTTGAATAAACAAAGTGAAAGACAGACTGCTAGACAAATAGACAAAAATGGGACTGACAACTGACAAGGGCAGACTGTCAGACATACTGTAAAATGACAGGAAGATGCCTCTGGTTTACAGGCTTGTTTTTACAACAGCACAAGGAGTGTGTCACACGAAGAGGGATGGAAACGCATGTGAGACCGAAGCGATTACAAGAAGAGGGTAAAGAAGGAAAAAAGGGGATTCCAAGCACAAGTCTCTCTTGGACAATTTGGGTAATCATTAACACCAATCACTTCTAAAAAGTAATTTTTTTGTCAAAATGAAAAAGCTGCCTAGGGTACTTTCTTAGTTGAGACAGAAGGCAGTTATTTTAGCTGAAGATGAGAGCCTATACTGTATGACAGTTCATATGTCATTCTGGAGATGGTGGGGAATTTATGTCAAGCAACATCTCCCATTCAAACCAAGTAAATAGCACTAGTTTTTCATCACAACTCAAACTATATCACATTGCTTGATCAGAAAACCAAAACGCACCTGCAAAAAGTGCAACACTCCCCAATATTCTGCAGTTCAAAGGATAACGTTGAGTCTCACTTTTGGCCAAGGTGGCTTGTGTGTGAAACCAGCCATGAGAGAGAGAGTGCTGAAGTGAGAACTCGAGACACACTATGGGACTAATACGGTGTACAAAACGACTTGCCTCCTCTTCCAAGAGTCAAGTCCTGGCGTAAGCACAATGGCTCTGGAGGTGATATCCTCATGACTCACTCTATACACCTACATTACAACAGCTAAGCAGACTGGGTTTTCATGTTCTAAACTTTATAGAGGGTCTGACAGTCAGTAAGTCACTGTTTAACAGAGCCAGCAGCTTTAACAACATCCAGTAGAGGAAAATCCCATTTTTAATAACTGAAGGATTTTCAAAAACCATGTTGAGCAACACCATGAGCTAGGATGATGATGCACTGAGCAGGTTTTCCTGATACAAATGAGACTGTGCCAACTGGTCAGAAAACAAGTAATAATTATTTTAATTATTGATTAATATGCACATTATTTTCTCGATTAATCAATTAATCATTTGGTCAGAAAATGTTAAAAAAAAATAATATTGAAAAATGTCCACCATATGTTCCAAGAGCCCAAGGTGATGTGTTTGCCCAACTAAAAGTCCAAAACCTAAAGGTAGTTAGGTTAATTTACTGTTATGGAAGACATTGGCAAAAATTCACATTTGGGAAACTGTACTTTCTTGTCACATTTGCTAAAAACATTTTTTTGTCATTAATTTCTGTCGATAGACTAATCAATTCATCAATACATTATTTTATCTCTAATAGACTTTACTTTAAAATACATAACCAACAGTGAAGATGTAACAATATTGTTCTGATCCTAGTCTATATCCTTGACGTTACACTTCCGGGATTGCTCCAGTGCCGTAGGAAATTCCGCCGGATGCATGTATTTTCCGTTTCCTTCCGCTCTCTGTTTTGGAATTTTAAATTCGGTGGATTTAAGAGGACTATTTTTGACTGCTCCTCAGATCTCTGCAGGGTATATCGAGACAGCTAGCTAGACTATCTGTCCAATCTGAGTTTTCTCTCACACAACTATTTTACAGCGGCTCTCTGTGGAGTTTAGCGCCACCCATGACGATTCTGATTAGTTTAAAGAAATGCCATTAAACCAGAGCACGTTTTCCTCCCATCCCTGAATGCTATGTGGAGTAGCCAGACCCTCCTTCAGCGCGCTTTGGAGGAGGGTCTGGCAAAGCGAGACTATTCTGACCCCAACCACAGGCACACACCATAATTTGCAGCAGATAAACAATAATAAGTACATAATAAACCTGATTTAAAGTAGGTCTACATGCTGTAATAAAATCCCCATTCAAAAGAAAACGTATCTTCAAACTTCAAAGTAGGTCTGAAAAACTGACACTTTTATCACTATCTAATAATATAATACATTTTGTTTAACTGTCTACAGTACATTAAAAAATCTAACTGCTAGCAGTTGTAGAAACCTAAATGCCTCTCAATATTTACAACCAGCACACCAACAGCAACCATTTAGTGACCAGAATCAAACTGAGATTTATTGCCAAAGTAAGTTTTGCATGGAATTTGACTTGCTGTGTTTGGTGCATACAATTAACACTAACACTATTAAATAGGGAATAAACAATACAGCAACGTACTGCTAACAATGAAGAACATACATATAGAATAGAAATATTGCAATACAAATATGTAAAAGACACTCTAACAAATATGTACACTATTACTGAGTGATGACATTTTCCACTCATAACTTCTTGACCAGTTATGGTAAGGAAAGGTTGACCAACAACTGCGGTAGCCAGATAAGTAAATAGGAAGAAGAGCAGTAACAGAGCAGTTACATGTACTGTTAGCTAGTGTATTAGGCTCACTTGTTATTTAAAGCGTTACACTGTCAAACAGGCACATTTAACATGAAGACAAGCCTGTGTAGTTACTTAAATAAAGAAAATGTGAACTCATAATTTATGGTGAAAACTAATGAGTAAGGTTAACGTTAAAAAAAACACGTTACTAGACATGTAACGACTATTCTGCTGGAGTCACGTAATGTTAACGAGAGCTAACTTGTTGAACTTGGCTAACAGGTTGCGCTAATTTGGCTAATGTGACTACTCGCTAACAACCTCGGTTAACGTTAGCTGTCTGCTTAGCATGGCACGTAAATTAAACAAAACCGCACCGACACGCCTTTCAGACTTAACTTACATCTTTTTGTTCTTGTTTCATGTTGAACAGGTTGAGTCGCTGGAGTCGTGCTTTCATCCCATCCGCCATAAACTTTACTAAAACGAGATCTGATCGGTTACTTCTCCGAGACTTGTCTCTGACCGTGTGGGACACTTCAATATAATTTCATTGGAAAGTTGAATTTGCTCCCTGAAGCTGAGGATCCTGCGGTTAGCGTCATGTTGGCCAACATAAAATTACAACACATCCAGTTTAGAAATTTCAAAGTAAGATATTACCATAACTTCATATTGATATCTTTTACACACCCATCGGTTTGCTTTTGTTTTGAAGGCCAATTTACCAACTTCCGACTTTATTCCAGTTAACTGTGGTCAGCTTGTCGCAGCTAAATCCGCCAATACGTTTTGGAGAATTGGGTGGACATAGTTCCTGTCCCGGGGCAGTCAAACTAGGTGGTAGACTTTTGTATATTTTTTTCAGTTTACCGTTGCATGATCAAGATTGTGTCTATTATCTTCGTTGGTATGACTTAACGTAAAAAGTATTTCCGTTTTTCTGTAAACAGAGCAGACCCTATCAAGCAGGAATGAATGCCCTTGGGATTATGCACTGCTGCAACTGATAGTTGGGAACATAGACTTTGGTTGGGAATGATGAATAGTGAACTTCATGGCCCAGTAGTTTCAACCCGTTGTTACGTGGTCCTTTGGTCAACATTTGACACAAGTTTGTCTCGAACTCTACAGTCTCAGTACAGTTTGTATTGTAGATTATTTTGATAGTGTAACATCCAGCAACTGTCATTAACTTGTCTCATTTCCATGTCTTCAAATGAAATTATAGGAAAACTACTGTACCTAGATCATATCTAATCAGCATTTGTTTTAACCACAAGTTGCTATTAAATAGTAATTCAATTATGTTAGGCCTACTTGTATATTTTTCTAATACCAGACTAGTCAAACGCACATGTTGATCATACAGTTGTAGGACCTAAATATTTAATATCAAGTAGAAATAGTGATACAAAAGTTAGTAGTGGAGAATGGAGTATCACATAGTCTTTAATAAATATTTACTAATATCTAATAAAGATGAAGCAGTGGGTTTGGGATTTCAATTTGGTTGATGATGTGATATATGATTATGAATGATTATATTATATCAAATTCAATTAGATAAGACTTATTATTTAGACTTATAATTATCAGATTCCTCTGAACTTTTCTGTCACAAGCAAACTTTAATATGTATTACTTAAATATTGTGGTGATTAGTGTGTCATTAAAAGTTGACTACATACTTTATCACGTTGATATCTAAAAGAGAATAGTTATTTCCAGTCATTTGGTAACCATGAATTAATCACCATTGGTCAAAACTAGCATCTAGTAATAGAACAACTAATCTCAGGTTTAAATAGATAATGATAAAATAGGTACAAGTAGTAATACTGAAATATCTAATCTTTAGTCATTACCATCTGCTCACCCACAGAAAAGTGATTAAGTAATAGTAATAATAAAGCTACATTAAATAAAAAAATAATTATACAGTTAGGTACTATGGGGTAGTAACACAAAAAATAGCAGCAACTGAAATCAAACAATGAAAAAACTGCAAGAAACACATTCATTTATAAAATATTCACACTGAAACATTGTGAACTTTGTACACTTCAGTAGTGACACCCTGTGGTTACTTTTTTTGTTACTCCAGGAGCAGCAGGGGAAACTCCACAGACTCTGAGACAGTTTCTGTCCACTGACACAGAAGCGGAAGTTTCTGCAGGGTTTAAATTATGTACTTATGATACATTTTCCTGTAATGATTATTTTTTTATGAAAAACAAATAATGCTTATAACAGTGTCCCACATCTTTATATGAAAATAAATTCCTGCACAGTGAATTTCAAAATACAGCCAATTAGTTGGATGTTGAATATCTTGAATGTCTCATGTCTTGTTTTATGTGTAAAATTTCTCATCTTATTTTTCAGCAGTTCAAATTGTTGGGTGAATAGCTCAGAAGTTAATTTGCACTGTACAAGTGAGGACCATTATAATGCATTTCCTAGCCTCCAATCATAACTATCATAACTACTATCAAAATATAATACAGCAGAAGAATCATCATAGTCTGTTACCATATCTACTGCAAGCTGGACGAATGCTACTTAATTTTAATTTCACAAGGGCTCGTAATGTGTGCGACTGTTATGATATAGTACAGAAAATGTCATTTTAAGTATTAACATTTACTTTTCCTACATCTTGTGCAGCTCTATTTTTGAATGTGAGCCCATACATAAACACTTTGGTACAAATTAATGTACCATTACCTCCCCCAAAGTGAGTGTGTGTGTGTGTGTGTGTGTGTGTGTGTGTGTGGTTCAATGTTTCCTGTGTAAAATGTTTACAGATGTGGTGGTGTGTGTGGTTTTGGTTCTAAGGGCGCAAGGATGTTCCAGATTCCCATTTATTGTATTAAATAAGAACTAAGCTCACAACATTTTATAAACTAAAGCAAAATGACTCTTGTAAAGTCCTTTGGCAGTGCCCAAGGATTGCACACATATTCTGTGTGCATGTAAGTGTGTGTGTGTGTGTGTGTGTGTGTGTGTGTGTGTGTGTGTGTGTGTGTGTCTAAATGTGACAGAGCTAGAACAACAGGTGGTCAGCCTGACATCATCATCGCATTCTTGAAAGGGCTGAAAAGAGAGAGAGAACAACATGCATCCACACACACAAACCCCACAACAAAAATACATCACAACAGGCGCTGGGCCACAGGAAGTGGTCGTCATGGCAACATGGTTCTACATCCTGCTCAGTTAATGTAAAGCAAGCTCATTTGACTCTCATTCAAGCACACACAGAACAAAAGCCTGTACAGTCATCCCAACACATGAACAGCCTGTGTGTTTATGGTAAATTACAGTTTATATTATTACAATACAGTACATGCTAGCTGTTCATAGATTTGAAGCATATGCAGGTATTTATTATGTGAGCCCAGACGTGTGCGCATGTGCCTTGTAAAGAGCCAGAAAAACAGTCCTAAATCAAGGTTGAGCTTACATTTTGTATTCTGACTTCTCAGATTCAGTTAGTATCCTCCATTGTCTTCATCTCTCTAATTTGACCATCTCTTAAGTCTTTGTATTTTGGGCATGGCATGAAATGAAGATGTTTCCAATGTCTCTGACTTGAGTCTGACACTAGCCGCAACTTTATAGTGCAGAGGCTGTTGGCAAATGTGGAGGAGAGGTTAAAGATTTAGAGATCAGGAGGGTGTTGGTCAGAAGTGTGTGAATGTGTGAGAGAGTGTGTGTGTGTGTGTGTGTGTGTGTGTGTGTGTGTGTGTGTGTGTGTGTTGTATGTGGAGACTGCCCTGTTGGATCTTTGCAAAGACCTGAACTGCTCACAGATTCATAATTGACGCTGTGCTCATTTTTGCTGGAGACTTCAATCAGGCTAACCTTAAGATGGTTACGCCAGGCGCCCGGATAGCTCAGTTGGTAGAGCGGGTGCCCATGTATAGAGGTTTACTCCTTGACGCAGCGGCCCCGGGTTTGACTCCGAGCTGCAGCCCTTTGCTGCATGTCATTCCCTCTCTCTCTCTCTCCCCTTTCATGTCTTCAGCTGTCCTGTCAAATAAAGGCCTAAAAATGCCCAAAAAATATTCTTAAAAAAATTAATAAAGATGGTTACGCCTGAATTCCATCAACATATTGACTGTACCACAAGGGGAGTAAACACTCTGGATCACTGCTATACACCATTCAAAAACGACTATAGAGTGGAATCACTACCTGCGTTTGGGAAGAGCGACCATCTTGCTGTGGTCAAAGTATGTAAAAAAAACTATGGCGCGTGTGCCGTGAGGTCAGGAAATGGTCAAGCCAATCAACGGCCGCCCTACAGTCTGCACTACACGACGCAGTCTGGAGCACGTTCCAGGTTATCACACAATGACAACGCCACAGATGACATCTACCCTCAGGCCACTGATCCTAAATGAGGACACTGCCTAAGATCAGTGCATCTGCCATTGGAGAACAGGTGATTTGGCCTTTGCAGAGTGTTTAGTTGTCTGTTGTCTTGTAGTTACCAAAGCTATTTACAGCAGACAAATCCTGCTAATCGGTATTGAACACATACTGTATGTATGGGTAATTGACCCACAATATGGAGTGATGAGGTCTGGAGCAGACGTTTATAGTAAAAGCTTTTTCATGTGCACCTTATTGAGTAAGTGTTGATGCATCTGTTTGAGCTCTAGTTTGGCTAAAGCGTGGAGATTCACTTCACCATTTCCACTACTGTTTGTAACATTGCATACGCCTCTACATTATGCCTACAGCCAAGACACTAGTGTTTAATCTCATATCATCTAATGTATAGACAAACACGTACCTTGGTGCTGTCCTGGCACTGGAAGACATAGCAGGCGCAGTTTTTTGCATCTCTGACCAGGCAGCCAAAGCTGCTAGGCTCCTGGCTGTTGTGAATTAGCTTTGTCACTTGGTGAGGACGACATTCAAACAGCACTGTGTGTGTCAAAGGGTCCCAGACAATTCCCTCTCCCAGTACGGACACACATCGCACCAATGATGCTGACGCACACAGAAAAACTTTCTGATTACAGGTAGAAGGGTCCAACTGTCCACCAGACCGCAACCCAGCACCCAGATTCTTCTCTGCAAGCCGAGACTTGCTGATCTCAGCCACCACCCAAGGCAGCATGGCCATGGTGGTCAGGTGGTGGACGGGCAGAGAACCGATCAATATCAGTTTGTATCGTACCTCCTCCTCTCCTTCTTCCTCAACCTTTTCCCCCAATGTTGTATTCCTCTCCCTAGCAGAAGAGGGTTTCTGAGGACACAGTGTGGAAGAGGTGAAATGTGAAAGTGATGGACATGAGCGGTGGTTTAAAGTTATGTTAGGAAGGGGTTTCTCAGCGCTCCCTGGCCTGGAGGGTTCATCTCTTCTGGGCTTCACTTCAAAGTAGAGTCCCTCCATGGCTGGTGGGGCCGAAGGCAGCTGTCTGCCTCTGCTTTTACCTGCAAAACATCAGTTAGAGAACAGAGGCACTTAAAGGGGAAAAGTAGCTGTGCTCCACTTTGCCTGTATAGAATCAGCACACTGTGAATCAGCTGAGTCTTTCCATGTAATAATCACAGGGTCATTTGGAGGGTGCTATAAAATGACCACCTGGTGTTGTTTACCCAACCAGAAACACATGACTTAACTACTGACCTACACTTTAACAGTCTCAAGGACACACATAACTGATGACAGCTTTACTATGAGGATCATACTTGGCCAGTCGTGTGTGTCAGAAAGAGAAGGGAGGTAGATGTCCAGCTGACAACCCCTGCCCTACATAAACAACAAACGATATTATAATCACATAGATAGACAGAGGTGTGTTGGAATTTGTAGGTTAAATCAGTGGGGAAATGTACAAGCAACTACATCAACATTAATAGCGGGACATGATGAACATGTTTATAATAAACAGATCATACCAGCTATGGAATTAAAACATTAACGTTAAGTTAAAGAGAAATAAAACGAAGGCGGCTGCTTACGTACCTCATATTTGACCTTGCAATATAAATAAAGCCTCAACTTAAATCAGCTGGGACAGTGCGGCATGCAATATAGGTCGGCCTGCTGCACCAGAACAGCAACGGAAGTTAAAATGAGATTTAATTTTCGAGGAGCGCAGCCGACATGCCTTCTTTTACCGGTTATTGTAATTTTACGCACGAAACAAGTTATTTTTACGCACTAAGTTGCGCAGACACCAAAGCGCGCACGATTCATGTATACTATTCCCTAAGTGCACAGTAGATATTTTAATCAAGTTAACATTTCCTCTGCTCTTCTTATGCCAGCAGTCTTCTTACCTGTTCACTGAATGTCCGATGCGGGAATCGCAACCAAGAAAGGCTGTAATGTATTTTAGAGCAACTACATACTGTATGTACACAGAGACACAGAAAGAAAGAGATACTGTAGGAAGAGCTTCACACAGCCCTAGCGGTCTGAAGTTTGAGTTAAATATAGAGGAAAGGGCAGACCCGACCTCCCTCCTCTCCTATCAGTACTCAGATGGGGCATGACAAGTGCATGCTGCATGCGTGCGCTGAAGGATGCAGGGGCGTAGTGTTCACACGTAACGTGCGTGCGTGCGTGTGCGTGCGTTTCATACAGTCTATGGTTTTATCCCTCGACATATGTCTCCACATGCACATTTAGAAACCGCTTTTTATTGAGTTAAATTGTATTTTCAGCACAGCATTTTGGAATCCGAGGCACATAAGGAAAGATGAGCTGCTAATTACACATTCCTAGAGTCAACATCACTAAAAGGATCTTTTGGTTGTAGATTTAACGTTGTGGTGTCAACAGTCCCTGTTAACTATTCATATCAAGTAAGCAGTGGGTGCATTTGAAAAATGAATGTATATACTCCAATACCACTTGGTGGTGCTCTGAGCTTTTAGACTTGGTCATTTTACAAATTAGCAACTCTGGAATGACAGCTTTTAAAATGATATTCAAAAAAATATATTCAACTGTTACTTTCAATGTCATACCTTACTATTATCTAAGATATTACACATTCAATTCACAATTTAGATCAATATCAGTTTCAGCAGTTCTCATTCACACTCATACATTTCTGGAACTTCATGTAGCAGCCTTGCAGTTAATGCTAAAGCAGAGCGGATACATAATTGGTAAATACAAAGTGGATATACAGCAATGCGTGCATCTAAACACCACAGTGAAACAGCAGGAAATGACTGTTTTTTGTTTTGTTTTGTTTTACAGTGGTTTAAAGCCAGCACTGAGGTAAACCTAATCTAAACACATGTAGCTGTAACTGCATGATGTAAAACTGGCTCTGGATCCATACCTACACACCGAAAAACAGATGCATGGCTAAACAATCTCAAAGTGGAGCAGAAAACACATTGATAAAATGATCAGTAAGTTGATTGTTAAATTAAGAATCCCTTCTGGAGTAATTAAGACATCATGTAAAATGCTGGTCAGAGATATTACTAACTGGTCCTGTATGTGAATGTATGTCTATCAGTGCTACTCCGGCTTGGGCTGCAGCTTATTCTTCTCTGGCTCGAAGAAGTTGTCAACAATGGCATCAACCAAGTCATCCAGCTCCTTCTTCAGGTGCGTCACATTACTGTTAAGAAACCCAAAGAGTCAGAGAGGAAAACAAAGATGAGATAACTGAGGTCACCATTTACAGTTAAAGGGGAGCCATTATGCTCATTTTCATGTTCATACTTGTATGTTGTGCTTCAACTAGAACATGTTTACATGCTTTAATGTACGTTCAAAAAATGCTTAATTTTTCTCATACTGCCTATGGCAGATGCACATGTATTTACGCTCTGTCTTAGACGCTCTGTTGGAGCGCGTGTCTCTTTAAGTCCCCCCTCCCAAAAAAAGCCCAGTCTGCTCTGATTGGTCAACGTTTCCGGGTCTCCGCATCTGTGCTCTAACCACTACTGTACTGTCTGTCATTGCAGCCAGTGGCTGACTGTAACAGAGTATAGCGGCACTGAAAAAAGCAACGCTAAAGGCTTCTAAAGCATAAAACTACACAACCAAACATGTTCCAGCTAGAATGACAGAAAATAAAGAAAAGCATAATAAGTCCTCTTTAGGACTAGAGCTACAACAATTAGCTGATTTGAACACATGAACTAATTTGATAATCTGTTGTTTAAGTAATTTTTTTAAGCAAAAAGTTAACCACTATTTGTTCCAGTTTCACCAAGGTGAGGATATGCTTCTTTGCCCTGTTTTATATCACTGATAATTGAATATTTTTGAGTTGGATAAACAAGGCACGTAAAACCATCAAACTTGGATTTTACTGCAGGAAATTGTACGCATACTATTTTCTGACATTTCATAGTATGAACGATTAATCGATAATTAAAATAATCATTATCTCTAAATACATGTGCCACTTCCTTGCCTTGTCTCTACAGTGACCTACCTGTTACCAGGAGCAGCACAGAGTTCAGTATAGTATTTGATTTTTGGCTCAGTGCCACTGGTCCTCATGGTGGCCACACCCCCGTTGGAGAAGGTAAAGGTGATCATCTGACTGGACCTGGAGGTGGGAAGAACCTGGGACACAAGAGGAAGGAGTGATGGATGGATAGATGGAAAATCAAGATCCGAAAGGAACTTCTGTTTAAGAAGGATAGCTAAATGGAAATTCTCCATATACACATACATTTGCATTCAATACAAGTATGTAGCTCACATATTCAGTTTCTGTGTATATTTAACCCTAACCCTATTGCAGCAGTTTTTTTTAATGTTTTTTTAACGTTAAAAACACCCAAAGAAAATTGTGAACACAGTATTGACATTAGGGATGTCCAGATCCGATCACGTGATCGGAAATCGGGCCCGATCACGCGGTTTCAGACTCGATCGGAATCGGACGTTACCTCCCGATCAGGACTCGGATATATATGTATATATATATATATATTCTCATTATTTTTTAACACATCTATAATTATGCGGTGGCACAGAGTTAGACCCTTTTGACTCCACACAGAAACAGCAACGCATGCGGCATGACATCACTTTGTTACAGAGACGCTATTGGTTAAATGCCAGCAAAGTAGAACACAGAAGCAGCTTGAAGCGGAAAGCGCGAGTATGTCTGTGGTCTGGAGGTATTATAAAGTTGAATTATTATAGAAGTATCGGATCGGGACTCTGTATCGGTAGATACTCAAAATCAAATGACTCGGACTCGGGGGCAAAAAAACCTGATCGGGACATCCCTAATTGACATATCATCAACTTTTAAGTTGATATGGTGAACTAGCAAACAGTTTCTTATTTACACATCCAGCAGTTATGGAGTAAAATTAACATTTATTTGGAGTCGTGTTTTTTTTTCATAGTTACGGTTAACAACAGTTACAACAGTTATATCTATTGACAATGTAACATTCTTGCTGTACATAAGCAAGCATGGGTGGCTCGGTGGCACAGTGGATACGACATATGCCTTGAGTGTGGGAGATCTGGGTTCGATTCCCACTGCGATACATCAACCAATATGTCCCTGATCAAGACACTTAACCCCTAGTTGCTCCAGAGGCGTGCAACCTCTGACATATATAGCAATTGTAAGTCGCTTTGGATAATTGACATGTAATGTAACAAACATTTAATGTAAACAGTAAATGTACTGTATGTAGGGATGTAATGATGCATCGTGAATCGATTTAAATGTGTAAAGATTACAACCGGTTGAGATAAAAAAAGAAAAAAGAAAAAAAGAATCGCAATGCAATTGTCAAACAGCTAGCTAGTGACACTAGCTGACATTGTTAGGTAATGTTAGCCTACTTAAACTACTACTGTTAGCTTAAACATGGTTAAAATGCTGACAGCTAAATGGTGTGAAGTGTGTCTGTATTTCACTGGAAAAGATTCCAACGCCGGGAGTCCGGGACGTCCTGCAGCTAAAGACAGAGTAGACTAGCTGCACGTTGAGACAGCGTGGCCACTGTCGCTGATAAACAACAGTGACTTTTAAAAAAGAGGACACATATGCTGTTTTGCACAGTGTATATAAATAAAGAAATATTTTTCAGTCATTTCATTCTGTTATAAAAAAATCCAAAAAAAAAAAAAAAAATCATATTGAATCGTGAGTTGGGGGTATCGTTACATCCCTAACTGTATGTGTCCATGTGAGCACTTACAGCCTTGTTACTGGGCTGGTTGCTGTCGTAGCCGGTGGTCAAGTCTCGTACAGCAGAGATGGAGAAGCGACCACACTCAGTGGGATACGAGTCCTTCTGGCCACTGTAGTTGCGCAGACGGTCGAACAAGCTGTGGATCACATCCTGGTCGTGGCAGATGAAATAGGAGTTCTTACTGATGTGGTAGCCGTACCTGACAATGAGTAGTAGAGCGAGACAGAGTTAGAGTCTGCAGTATTTTAGTAACATAAATCAAAGCCAGATGAGTATAATGTATACATGTGTGTCTTACTCTTCATAGATGGCAGTGAGTTGTTGAGAAAGGCTTGAGCTTTTCGTGGCCAGATAGGAAATCATCTCTCCTGCTATGGCTGCAGCACTCACTCCATCTTTGTCCAATACAGAGGAACTACACATATACCCTGACACACACACACACACACACACACACACACACACACACACACACACACACACACACACACACACACACACACACACACACACACACACACACACACACACACACACACACACACACACACACGTCACTCGCTTGTTTTACCAACAGTGCGTGCAAAGGCATGTGATTCCATTTACAGCATAATAATCATGTTATATGGGAACACTCTAAAGTATGTATATTGTGTGTGTTTGAGGAAACATCTGTCATATTAACCTAAATGACCTTTAACCCAGTGCATGGTGCTTTCTAACTTAAGACCAAGATCCTCAGTTGACACCTCTGCTATTTTCATGCTTTCTCTAATTTGAATGGCCGATGTATTCATTTAACAAGTAACCAAGACTGTTCAATATGGTTAGAACACCAGTGTAAATATACTTCAGTACAATTTGCTGCTACATGCATTGTCAGGCAGGAAGCCACAGAGCGCCACAGAGCGCCTGCAGAAGTTGAAGAGAGCTGGTGGTTGGCAAAGATGAGAAAATACGTAGTGGTGACCACAATTTGATCTAAAGAGCTGACTTGTTGACTATCCCTTCAGAAAAACAGCTGAGTGTTGCGCACCATTTTCTCTCACTCTCTCTTCACGGAGAAACAGCTGATCAACGATCTACTAGCATAAGTGTAACAGAGCTGTGTGACATTGTCAATCAAATATATAAATGAAAATAGGTTGAGTATAACTAATATTTACTTATAGGCCTAATATACAGATCAGTCTCAGGTTGAAACTTGTAGTTCTGAAAGTTAAGTTGCACAACTTAAGGTAATGTTTATGTATGTTTAATGTATGCCTTAGTTTGAAGTTGTTATTGCATTTCAGAAAATGTTTTCTTTAAAAACAATGTAATATGGCACTTAATATGTTTAGTTATGTAATATGTTTAGTTTTTTTGAGAGATGATATTGTAAGCAATGTAGGCAATAAAAATGTAGTTTTTTCCGAAAATTAAACCAAACTATTGTATATTATTGCTCTTCAATAAAACAAAAGTATTTCTTATCCGATTACTCGATTAATCAATGGAATAATCGGTAGAATACTCGATTACTAAAATAATCGATAGCTGCAGCCCTAATTCTATGCATAATCTTCTCATGCTGGTTTCTATCATCAAGCAAGGTTTCTCAACGACCCTCACCCCAGTTTATATCTTGTGAGCTGGCAAAAGAATTTGGTTAACCACGTTGTCCCTGGCCGTCAACTGACCCTAGATAAATTTACATCAGATGAATACTTTTAGGCAGATCAAATTAACTTATCTCGTGACACTGTGGAGATCATTACAAGAGCAAACTCTTATATTGCGATGCCACAAAGAATTAACCAGAACTGCTTTCCTATGATTATGCCTGTGGACAACATTAATTTGTGTGTGCATGTGTGCATACCTATGGCCTCCTCAAAGGCAAACAGAACAGTCTTGCCCTGGTCCAAAAGGTCTCTGGCTCTGTTTCCCATCCACTTGAACCCTGTTAGTGTTTCCTGTCCAAACAATGGTGACTGTCAAGTGTGGTTTGAAATATTAACTACAGCAACATTTGCAATGGTGAAGCCTACCAATAATAGAGTGCATTTAACTGTATCGTGAGTATCCATTAGCCACATTTTTCTCTTAAATGTAATATTGTTGAAAGCATTTTAATAGCCTTCATTGCAACCTGATTACTGGAAAATGCTGTTACTGTGGTCTTCTTGTAGCAGTAAACACTACAACCTTTAGATGCATTGAGGTCATACTGTTTAGTCCTGTTCTTTTAAAAACAAACATTCTGTACAGTTTATGCATTATGGCTCCCTGCTACCAAGTTTCACATTTGTAACAAATTAACAGCCTTGAACTTGACTAGCTTTACCTCAAAGTGGAAGCCTTCCTTGAGAGCGATGCCACGCAGTATCTTGGATGAGACGGTGCTCGACAGCATGTAGACGTTTTTCACAGCAGCAGCGTCAGAGTTTAGCTTTTCCCAGCAGCGGAACATCCACCAGCCGAGCAACGCTCCCAACTCATTTCCACTAAACACTCGCCACTGTCCACTGACACAGAGAGAGACGGAGGTTATGGAAGTGCAGGCACACAAACATAACTTTATAAATCACCAGTCTGTGTTGCTCAAAGCATTTCCTCAGTATTGGTTCTGAATATGTGAAAGGTTTTAAAGACATGCAAATGACTTCACAATCTGCCATCACACAAACATTACACATGATGGGTTTTTAAGAATGATTCTGATATTTTTGGACTCAACATATTTAAAAGTTGGCTGTTTCTGGAAAAAAGCAAAGTAAAATTCCATTCAGTAAAAAAGGAGATTCAGTATTTTCTTTTTTTTAACTGTACAGTATATTCTTGGCATTGTGGAGAAGGTTTTAAAACAGCATCGAGACAATGATTTAGGCAGCTAAAATTTGCAGAACGTATAACTGAACAGTTAAATGTTCACAACATTTCACAGTGATTTTAGCTAGTTATTTCTAAATTGTTGGCTACGGCCCTGGTTCTAATTATTATTATTTTTTTTTTGGCGAACCCACTTTCCATAAACACACCTCATCAACTCAGAGATTTACAACATTTCCCAATTTTAAAAACTCTTTTGCAAAGGAGTGAATGAAATGTTCATATTGGCACATGCATGCAGCTCTTAAACAGGTGGGAAGTTTTGTGAATACTTTTAGGCACACCAAATCAACTTATCGTGTGACATTGTAGACAGCGAAAAAGGAACACAACTAACAACTCACTCTTGTGCAATATCAAGGTTTACTTATATGTGCAATATCATTATGAATATCTGTGCAATACTGTGAATACTGTTTACTTATTATATTTTGCCTTAACTGTAAACTGCTTTTTTACTGTTTAATGTTTTTTTTTTTTAACCCATTTATTTATTAATTATTTTATCTTGCATTCATTATTAATTTCTCTTGTTTTTGCACTATCCCCTTTGCTGCTGTAACACTGCAAACCGCCCCGCTATGAGACTAATAAAGAATTATTTTATCTTCTCTTAAACACAGACCTCTCCTGCTTCTCAGCGACGGCCAGTCGATCAGCATCAGGGTCATTGGCCAACACAACAGTGGCCCCCTCCCTCTCTGCCAGTGCAAAAGACAGTGTCTGTAAAACACACAACATGCATTACAAATTCAACCAAAACACATTGTCTATATATGACTGCATGTGATTAGAGTGTTCAGAACATACCAGGACTCCCTCGCCTTCCTCAGGATTGGGATATTTGACCGTGGGGAATTCAGGGTCTGGATCTTTCTGTTCCTCTACAGCATATGGAGGGTGAAGGTCAAAGGCCTTGAAGGCTGACTGGACAAATGTGTGGCCAACGCCATGCACAGACGTATGCACAATTTTCACCTTTGAACTCTTGTTTATATCCCTATGAAAAAAGAAGCTAGAGTCAAAACATTTCTGTGTTCCTTGTTTTTTTGTTTTTTTTACTTGACAAATGTTGTTGCAACACACAAGGATTACAATCATCAATGGAACCCAGTTTATCTAGTTCTACGTCATGCCTTTCTCTGCCCCAAGGTGTTTTAAATGGTATTTGCTGCTGAGTAGGTAGTTATCCATGGAGCACCTGTGATGACAGTGTTTCTGGATGGCTTTGAAGTATTGTGTGTGGATGTCCTGGTAGGGATCTTTGAGTAAGGGGCTCTTCAGGGCCTCCTCTGTGCTCCAGGACTCAGGCCAGGGCTCCAGGTTCTCCTCTATGGACTGGGAGATCCCTTTGTCATGAGGAGACACAATCTGGGCTCCGTTCTCCCAGTACACCTGAGACACAGCCGAAGCAGCAGAGGACAGATATCACCGCAGATAGAACAACACATTAGGACTGTAACTAACTGTTAATCATTTTTATATTGATAAATCTGCTAATTATTTTTTCTTATTGATTTAACATTTTTTCTATATAATGTCAGAAAATGATCTAAAATGCCCCTAATAACTTCCCGGAGTCAAATGTGACATATTCAAATTGCTTGTTTTGTCGATCAACAGTCAAAAACCAAATTCATTATATATACACAACATATAAGAGAAAGGGAACCAGGAACTCACATTTGAGAAGCTGGAACCAGAAAATGTTTTAATTTTTTGTTTGGAAAACAGTTAATCAATTATCAGTATAGTTAGGAATTAATGTTCTGTTGATCAACTAATAGAGTAATCGACCAATGAAAGAAAGAAAGTAAGTAACTAAGTAAGTAAGTAAGTGAGTAAGTGAGTAAATAAGTAAGTAAGCGAGTGAGTAAGTAAGTAAGTAAGTGAGTGAGTAAGTGAGTAAGTGAGTAAGTGAGTGAGTAAATAAATAAGTAAGTGAGTGAGTAAGTGAGTAAGTGAGTGAGTAAATAAATAAGTAAGTGAGTGAGTAAGTGAGTAAGTGAGTGAGTAAATAAATAAGTAAGTGAGTGAGTAAGTGAGTAAGTGAGTGAGTAAGTGAGTGAGTAAATAAATAAGTAAGTGAGTGAGTAAGTGAGTAAGTGAGTGAGTAAATAAATAAGTAAGTGAGTGAGTAAGTAAGTAAGCTACCTTGTAGCCATTGTCTTGTTTGGGGTTGTGAGAGGCGGTCACCATGATACCAGCACACAGACCCAGGTGCAAAACTGTGAAAGGCTGCAGGGTGAAGGAGAGAAACATGTCACTTTTCCAGTACATTCAAAGATCATACTAGACCATACACTGTATAGTATTCACTATATACTGCAAGCACACAATGTGCTTTGATACAGGCTATATTGAAATGGAGGTAGTGTGGCACGTCTGTAAAATATCTATTGCTATATGTGTAGAAGAATTCAGTCTATTAGCCAACATTAATGTGGGCTTGAGTGAGTAACATTCTGCAATTTTATTTTCACCTCCTGTTAGTGAAAGCATAACCCTTCCTGTGTTGCCTACAGACCTGACCTACAGACTATTATTTTCTTCTTGCAGCAGGACATGCATGGGGACATAAAACCCAGGTGGAAATCAGTGAAATAAGTATAAACTGGTTGACTGTTTAACAAACTGTGTATTTGTCAGAGAAAAAAAGACCAACATGATGCGTCTTACTCAGTGTTCCCACAATTACACAAACATAATGAGTCATTTTAAAGTGAGAATGATGAAAGGGGCTGACAGTAATCCTGAATGGCCTAAGATTGGATTTTTCATAATTTGCCGCTGTGTCATTCTGTGTTTAGAATTGCCAAAAACATAAATCGCTGCACACATTCATGCCTAAAAAGTTGTGTCATCATCACTGTCATGTTGCAAAGGAAAGGCAGGTAAACTACTTTTAAGTGTATGTGTTACTAAGTACCTGGTGTCAAGATCAAATCTTTGTCTGGGCTGCAATAAGAATACCTTGTATGGTTTAATGCATGTGTAGTATAGACACAAAGTCGTATAAATGTTCACAAGTTTTAAACAGAGTATAACCCAGTAAATCCTACAGTTGGTGCGTTATGCAACCTGCAGTATACGATGGGGAAGTGTACTTTTTGAATGGAATTTGCCCTGTAGCTTCTGTCTCACTGTCACCTGCTCCACCAGCAAACACCAGACAAACCGATTTAAGGATTCTATCACTAATTTACCCTACAATTGTGATATTAAGCATGTTTAAAATGTAACAGCAAGCAGTAAGATGATTACGTATATTTTGGGGTATTATATCATCTGTGACTGTGACAAAAAAAAAAAAAAAAAAAAAACACATGGAGGAAATTACAGAAGTTCAAGTGATTACCACAAAGGGTGTAGGGGTGATGTCAGAGAAGAGGTGGACTGGCACCCCTCGGCTGATGAACACAGCTGCAGCCAGGCTGGCGAAACGCTTGCTGCTGCCCCCGCTGGGAGGGTGGGCCCGGGCGTCATACCCAATCACCACCCCCCGCTCCTTAAAGTTATCAAAACTTTCCTCCAGGTAGTGACAGAAACCCTGTCAGGGGGAAAAGATTTGGGAGAATAAGAGAAAACTTGTGTTTAACATGCAGTGAAGGACAGTCAGTGAGAAAAGTAGCTGCACTGAGATCCTATAATGATACATAACAAAATGGTGGCACGAGAGCTATGCAGTCAACCACGAGAGTTTGGAGTGTCTCGACTTCTTTAACCAGCAGAGAACAATAATCAATAATGTGCATATCTGGCTTTGCATGTGACTTGATGCTAAATGTTAGGTAGTAGTTGATCTATGAACCAACCTGTGTGGTCTGGATGATAGTGAGGTCATTCATACAGGATGTGCCCGGGCCCATGGCTGCTCTCAGACCTGCTGTACCAAACTCCATCCTGGATGAGAAACATTTCTTCAGAGCCTCCACCGCTCCTTCTTTCACCAGTTCCTGCACCATTGACACGGTCTTGGGGTTCTGGGGAAGAAAAACATGCCCACGTGTTGTTTTACACAGGAATAAATCCAATACTTACATCAATTTATTAAAAACTGCAATGTAGAGATTACATCTGGAGATCAGGTTAGCGAGGACAGTGTGATTTCTACTATAACATTTAAAAAGGCAGTTTTAGTCTAACTTTTATGGAACGTCTTAGTGCTGCCAATTGTTTTGTTATTTCTCTGTTATGATGTTTTATTTTTGAAAATTACTTAAGAAATAAATTGATTGACTGCAGTTGAAAAACATAAGCTGAATGGCAGAAATGTTGTTGTAAGTCTTTTGTCCTCATAGTACATTTTTTGTCAATCAACTCATTGACTGTTTCAGCTCTAACTCAGAGTGTGCAGTACTGAGGATATTTGTTCTCCTGAGTGACTTACAAGCAAAATTCATTTGTCTTTGTCAACTATGGTGCATTCCGTTGGGAAATAATTATGTGTACATTTTGAAAAAAAAGTCAAAACTTTACTAATTAATTAGTCTGGTTAGAAATGGCAACCATAAATACAGCAAGGGGGTCCATGTGATGCTTTCCATTCAAAATGTGCCACTGAGCAAGCTGCCCTAACGCAATTATGTTAGACTAATGAACCAGGGTCCCTTTCCAATGTGACTTTATTAGTAGCATTCTATGTCCCTTTAAGACCATGAATGACTTGGTTTGTGTTGGTCATATGGCCGGATGCATGTTAGTCTGATTACAAGTTTCCTGAAAAGAACTATGTGATTTTAACCCAGGTAAATACCCATTCATTATTAATGTATTTATTGGAGACTTGCCTGTAGACAAATTTCCTATTTTGCATTTTAACTTAACTAACTTTCTAGGTCAACCTAGAAACTAAGTGACATTAACTACTATTGGTTTGGAAGGGGACCAATTGAACACGGTCTCTATATATTCCATGGAGATATATTCCCATGACATTACATAGTCCTTTCCAGGATTTGTTTATTTTAAATATTAAGAAATTACAGACTTGTAAAATAAAGCATTATCACAGAACACAATACCGTTTATTGATAAAAAGCTAATTATGAAACACTCATTTCACTCACACAGTATCTGATGCCACATTAGTTTAATTTCACGCTGCTACTTGGCGTTACCACAAAATACCCTTCTACGTGTTCCTAATGTTAAACAATTCTACATTATCATAACGTTACACACTGAATATCCCTGGAAGTCATGGTTTGACCTACCACTGAATCACCTAGCTAACGTTATACTGTATAACGTAAACAAACAGGACAGCCACAGCACACTAAGCTAGCTCGACTGCTGTCAGCTTACCTTGTCATACTGCAGCCACTGCTTGACAGCCTGGTCCAGCTTGGTGTTACACGTTGTTGACAAACCGTTCTCCATTTCCCTTCTTTGCAGAGTCAAGTCGCTTTCTAGCTCACTAACTATGGTGATGCGAGGTAAGTACGCTCACACTGAAGGCTTTTACAACACAGAAAGGGAAATGCAGCTGAAGAAGCGACCACTTGGCTGTTCCAAAGATCCAACCACAGCACTAGGCGGATCGACGTAATGCGTCACGAGTTTCATCTGTTGCCTTCACTGGTAGGCGCAAATGTGGTAATTACCTAATAACAAGCATGAGGGCTTTGCTGACTGGTTTAAAAAGTAGAAAGAGCCGATACTTAAAAGAAAATCTTGCAATGGTGTACATTTAATCAAGTAATATACTTAATGCAGTACTTAATTGTAGGTACTTTAACTGTATTGTGTCAATTTTATGCTACGTACTTATACTACTGGGCTGTCGACTTTTCTAGTTTGGAGTGAAATAGTAAAACTACTTCAGATTTCAGAATCAGAATCACATTTGTTACCAAAGTAAGTTTTCATTTTCCTTAGTGTATTTGGTGCATACAATAAACAAATGAAAAAGGGAATAAACAATAAGACAAGGTACTTCTACAGTCAAGAACATACATACAGAATAGTACTACAATAAAATGTATGTAAAAAAGACACTGACAAAATAACATGTGTACAATATAACTGTTTCAGAAAAGGACGGCTGTACAGTTTACTGCAGGGGGGTGTGCAGTGAGGGTGATTTTATTATTTTTATTTTATTATATTGATTCTTTTAACATTACATGGTCACCTGTTCACTGTCCTTAACATTTGAAATGAATGAGAATTTAAACATGAAGGCATTTTCTATATAATTTGAGGTGATCAAAAAAAAAAAAACTGTACAGTAAAGTAACTTAAAATCTATGTCATTCTGAGGACTCTTGGAAATTTCAACAAACCTATTAAAGATTTTCATGTGTGTTCAAATATGAGGAAGTTATGTTATAATGCAATTCAAGCTAACTTTCCCATCAATTTTGTCAAACACTGTACAGTAAAAGAACATCCAATTATTATATGGCCAGTCATTTTCACCCTGAACAAGATTGCATTGAAAATTTCAGCAAACCTCTGACATTTATTTAATTTATGAGTTTAAAAGGACATTTTCCATGTGTTACAATATTATTTGACTGTCCCTGTGCAGTAACGTACAGTGAAACTACTTCAAATTGTATATGGTCATAGTCAGGGACATTTTGAGCAGAAATCCATTGGGTTTCTTAGCAAACCTATTATGGAAACGGTTTCTTAAAATAAGGACTTCTTTGCTGACATTTTATGTGGTATATAAAATGTGAGAAATTGTTGCTGAAATCTGAATCTTCCTGTGTCTTTTGTTTAGCTATTACAGGTACTGTAACAGCTGCTCCTGGACAGTGGGTCCCACGCAGACTTTGGACAGTTTCTTTCGTACTTTATTACTTTGAAGGTTGCTTCTATTTGAGTTTTTAATTATGGTGGCATTGACAGCACAGAACTTCCCAATGTATTCTTGATAGTACAATTTCTTTCAGTTCACATATTTATGACGTTATTTACAGCAACAGGATGGCTCACTTGTGGAAGCATCACCTTGTCTTTCTTCTCAGTTTTTGTTAGGAAACTGAAAGCAGTGACTGTTAATAATGCTACAAAATCTTTGTGGAGAATAGTAATGATACGATGACTGACATTCCGATACCTTTTGACCATCTGGTAGGAAAAAAAGAGACATTTAGGGACTGGAACCACATTATTTTAATGTATCATCATAAATGCAATGTGAATAATTATGCAACAGTTACTGAATGGACCAGTGTAAACAGGTCTTAGATGAAGCACAAAACTAATGCAACAGATTTCTCTTCCTGAATCACAGAACTGAGTCAGACAGAGCAGATTCAAGTTGTAATTTTCCAAGTGCTTCAGGTAGCCAGTATTCATGTTATCATAGAACTGTCTCATAATCTTTCATGGTATGTTAATAAGGTTTCATCATGTTAAAACCATAACAAATAAGACCATGTACAACTGAATTTAAATAGGGAGGGTTTAAAATGAATACTGTCAGGGCTGCATGCCAGTGATGCATTCTATCCAGATCACAAAAGAACTGGTGAGGCGACTATCTGCAGAATTGAATCAAACATGATGTGCAATAGAGGTATTTACAGTATGTTAATATAATTAGATGATGAACGAATTAATGAGTGTTATAGAAAAAAGGCATATCTTCAGTTCTAAATAAAAGAGAACCATTTTCAAGAGTATTTAAAAAAAATCCGTCATCCTTTGGTTCCAACTGCAAACAGCAGCAACAACTTTAAGAATACGTGTTCAGAGCAGAGGCACTATGAAATGATCTACTTCACAGAGCAAAGTCTATTTTCAATTCAAATTTTGCAATGTGCAGAAACTAATGTGAACAGACTGAACTGAACTCTTAACTGGGTTCTTCATTGTCTATCTCCATATATATTAAGTGACATCATTGCGAAAATGATGCCACAGTTTGAATAGGGGCTATAATTCTCACACTGACCCCAGGAGACAGCAGACATTTTGACTCGTCCTTGTAGGAAAAGTACAGGTGGAGCTAATTAATACAGAATAACTTCACTTTTTTTTTTTTTTTTTTTTTTAAGTTTGTCTTAAAACGATAGTTAGTTGCCCATATGAACATTAAAACAAGTGTTGCTTGTTATAATCAAAAGTGTTTCCAATGTAGGTTTGTATCGTTTTTTTGTCTGAGTTAGACAAATCAAGTGGATATCTTCCAATGTTACGCTCTTTAAAGTACAAAATTCCCTCCTGTTGTTTCCCTGGTCAGCATTTCACTGGTTAGCTGCCGTGGAGAGATTGTAACAAAAAGAGGGGATTTTGTACTAAAAAGAAAGATTTTTGAAAGATATCCACTTGATTTGTCTAACTCAGACTGCTGAAGCCCCATATTAGTTATAAACATTTTTATACAAAACGAAGACTGTGAATTCGCTCATCACTTAAACTGAGTGTATTAGGAAAGGATCTCAGTGTGAACCGGAGGAAGTATTACAGCGAGAAGAAATGGTTCTAATGTTCACATGGACACCTGACTATTGCTTTGAAGGTATAACATGTAGGAGGTATCGCTTACGGTTTGTAAACACACACTGTTCAGAGAGAGAGAGAGAGAGAGAGAGAGAGAGAGAGAGAGAGAGACAGAGAGAATAAAACGTTATGTTTCACGGTTGTAACGTTCTGGAGCACAAATAAACACGCACACCTCTGCGGGAAGGTACCACATTGCCAGATTTTGTGTGAATGCAGAGCATCATCCTGTTTGTGTCTGTGGTGGTTAAACTTTTGCGTTGGTATGAGATGCCGAGGTTACTGGCTGGGGGTTCCATGTTCACGTGGGGGCCAAAGGCTCTTAGCAGACGCCTATAAACGTCCCGCACACAGAAAAATAAGGGAAAAAAACAAAACAGGCAGAGGGCAGGGTTGCCACACACTTCTAGTCGGTCACAAGTGATGTTTGAGAGGGATTATTTTTGTATAAGTCTATACATTTTTTGTAAAATACTGCATATTATACCTTTAAGACAGACAATTTCAAAAATTGTGAACCTAACAATTGCTTTGTTCTATCCAAGTGTCCCAGTACGCCCTGACAGTGTGACAATGAGTCAGCATGCGCAATACCAGGACCCTGAACCTGAAGCAGATAAATTCAGCCATCATTAATTTTATTATTTACACCTGTGCTTTTCCTTCTGTGACATGTCAAAACGTCTTCCGTTAAAAAAAGGCCTGTGCACCTCATAAAGCACCTGAGTCAACAGAATGTCTGACAGGTCCCTAAATGTCACAAGGACATACTATATGTACTATATGTATTGGTCATGAAGATCACTGCCCCGGCAGACCCTGACACCTACATCTCAAACAGACTCATAATATCTGTTGCGTTTCTTCTTCTGTTTGATGATAAACAGGTTCTCATCTGTTGGGTACATCTGTGCAGCACCCTTTTTGTCAGCGCTCTTCCGGGCTCGATTTCTCTTTTTCCGCTTTCCTTTCTCTTGCTTTGACGCTGACCCCTGCATCTCTCCAGTTACAGTCCAACAGAGACGGTCTGGTCTGCTCTTTCTGTGTCCTTCTGGTTGCGCTAAAGGAACTTGCTTCGTTTTCTTCAACCTATTCCTCTTCTTCACTATATCCTCTCCTTTGCCCCCACCTCTGGGAAAGTCATCTGCTTCATCCAAAATGAGTTTAGTTGGTGGGTGAGAGTCTTTCGCGGTGGGCACTGGTCTCTTGGGTTTCCACGGTTTCACATTGCTAGCGCCTTTCTGTTGTTTGTGCTTATTGTTGTTATTCGTTTTGGGTGCTGCGGACCCAAAGTCATCGTTGTCATTAAAAAAGATATGGCTGGATTTGGGGGTAGGCTTGTTTGGGCTTTGGTGAGGTGTATGGTAAGGCCGGGGGTTACTTTTGTGATGGCTGATTTTCTGTTTCTTCTTTGGCGGTCCTGGAGTGAGAGGGGTCTGAGAACAGGCAGGTAAAAAGCCATTTTTCTTCAGTTCTGGGGAAAACAGAAACAAAAAGGCGTGAATTACTAATGTGGTCTTTTTTCTGTAATGAAAAGGCAGGTTTGACAAAAGCTATGACGATATACAACCCAAGTCAGGTAATGTTATATCTCTGCATATAGCTACGTTAAAGGACAATTCCGGCGCAAAACAAACCTAGGGGTTATTAACAGATGTGTACCCACTCTGTCGTTCTCTGGGACATGTTTTCATGCTAATTGAATGAGTTTGGAGCTTGAAAGACGCTAGCGCGGACCGCTGATTAGCTTACAACGCTAGTATTCGGGGCACAGGGAACGTAAAAACAAATCGCTATTTATACCACTAAAAAGGCTCAAAATATCACCAAACTTCAACGGTAGTATAATGAGGGTCCCAACATGTTAACTGAAGCATTGAGAACTTTGTAAGTGTACAAACAGTTTATTGAACGAAGAGCTGCGGGAGCTCCGTGAAAGGGCTACGAGAGAGAGAGCTACCGGTAGTCAATGCCGCAACACAGCCTCGTACTTCGGGAAAACTCTACCTGCGGACATTGTGAAGCTATGGCCACCGAACAGGAGTGTCTGTGTTGCACGGAGTGGGACCTGTTGCGTCGCGATGCCCAAGAGATGCAGTGTTTTGTACAGTCTGAAGATTTCCCCCCTCTGATAAACAGGGCTGTACTTGAAACTTTTTCGGCGACCCAGACCGGAGGGACTAAGTACACTAGACAAGTTATGCAGAGTGCGATTATTTCAGATACATTGAGCAAATTGCTTTTGATTTTAGTTTGCATCGCCAGCTCTAAGTCATGACTGGTTTCCAAGACGGCGGCAGCATGTAAACATGAACGCGAGTGTCTTTATAATCTATCTTTTCAATAAACTGTCTGTACACTTACAAAGTTGTCAATGCTTCGGTTAACATTTAGGGACCCTCATTATGCTACCGTTGAAGTTTGGTGATATTTTGAGCCTTTTTAGTTGTATAAATAGCGATTTGTTTTTACGTTCCCTGTGCCCCGAATACTAGCGTAGTAAGCTAATCAGCTGTCCGCGCTAGCGTCTTTCAAGCTCCAAACTCATTCGATTAGCATGAAAACATGTCCCAGAGAACGACAGAGTGGGTACACATCTGTTAATAACCCCTAGGTTCGTTTTGCGCCGGAATTGTCCTTTAATGCAAACAAAAAGTGTAAGTGTGTCAGTCATGGAGAACACAGGGTTTAAGTTTTTCTGAAAGTGCTGGAGCTCTGCTATGTTGTAATTTAATTAGAGGATCACTACCATATGTTTTATTTTTTGTTTATCCATTACAATTACTTATTGACCATATACAATTGTTTGAGGGAATTCAACTGTAAGAATTGTGGCACACAAGGCAATGCTTAGTTAATTTTCAAAATAAAAGAAAGAAAATCTAATCTTTTGTTTTCCCACTTTACTGAAACCCTATCAAACCAAAGCCTATTCTGTATCAAAATATGACTTTTGTGTACTGTTAGACCCCTAAGGTGGAAAGTAACTAAATACACTAAATACATTCACTCAGTACTGTACTATGCTACTTTATACTTCTATTCCACTACATTTCAGTTGGAAACATGTACTTTTTACTGCACTACATGTATCTGATAGCTGTTACTTTTCAGATATAGATTTTACATAAAACATATGATCATTTTATAAAAATATAAAGCATTGTTAAAGATACAACCAGTAGTTTCAAACCTATCCGTCTTTGGACCTCTTAAAAAGAAGCAGTGTTTACTTGGGGCTCTTTGTCATGTTTCAGATGTCTTTGAGTTGTTAGCAGTTTCACCAAAGAGACACATCCCCTCTAAACTTCTCACATGGTTTCATTAAAATAACAGTTTGAGGCCCAAAGAGGTACACATAACTAATAGTTCACAAGAAAGCAAAGATTAGAGAAGAGTAAAAAAGAAATCAATACAATGCAATTTGTGCAGAAGAGCTTTGTTTTTTCTTCTTTTCTCTCCCATTAATCATCTAATGACTAGCCTAAAATACCAAACGGTATCCTCCTCCACCTCACCGCAGAATGCCAAATATGTCACTTACTGAAGTACAAGTACTTTTACTTTGTATACTTTAAGTTCATTGTGCTCACAAAATTTTAAATGCAGCGGTTGCAATGGAGTAGGTTTACATTAATGTATTGGTACTTTTACTTAAGTAAAGAATTTGAATACTTATTCCACAAGCATGTCAGCCCATTATAGTGCTTAAAGGCCACATATAAGAGAGAAGTGATAAGTGCAGTCATAACAAAGAAGAACGGATGTTTGTGTCTGCGTGTTTCTGTGAGTGACTTACCTTTAGCCTTCGACATTATCCAGTCTTGTCTGCATTTGATGTCCTTTGCAGTGTCATAGTGGTTAATGAATGGGGTGCTGGGATATGTCCCATTGAACATCCTCTGCAGTTTACATGCCTGAAGAAAACACACAAATGCATGACAGCATGTACACACACACACACACACACACACAAATAATCGGATAAAGCGGATGTGCTCGGTTGGCCAATATTTGCCTCTTTTTTTTTAAAAGTGTATGGTAGACAGAACAAGAGATTGGGGAAGAAAGAGAGGAGGGACGGCATGCAATAAAGGTAGCCTGCTAAACTCTAACAGGGGACTTTGCGATTTATTAGTCAGTGTTTCAAACCCTTAGGCCACCACAATGCTGATTTTGGAAACAGTTGGAAGACATGCATAGGAAAATGAAAACTTGAGAGGAAAAATTGATGCCTTTTGGCTTTGAGACCTGAATAAAAAAGCATGCTAAATACCTACACATGAAGTTAAAGGCAGTTAAATAAAAAACAAGACAGGGTAAGTTACTCACATGGCCATAGTGTCCTTTCCTGGAGCAGTTGTAGCAGGAGGGATGGTGTCGACTCCGGTGTTCTTTTCGTTGCTGCTTTCCAGGAGGACCTTCCTTAGTCTAAGTACAGACAGAGAAAATGAAATGAGTTTGTTACAAGAAAACTAAATATTTTTGTCTCTATAAAAAACTTGGTTGTTCAATCTTCCGTTTGTCTCCCATTCTCCCTTTTTTCATTCCCATGCTCTCTATTGATATGAGCTGCTGTGTATTGTACAGTGAATATTGGGTGCTGATATAAACCAGTGATTACTGAGGCTATAGTTAGAGGCCTGTAATGACCCTGTATGATAAGTAACCGTCACACAAACCGTGTGTGTGTGTGTGTGTGTGTGTGTGTGTGTGTGTGTGTGTGTGTGTGTGTGTGTGTGTGTGTTGGACACAGGATTCCCGTCCCCTATGGGCCAGTGTTCTGAAAGCCTTCCATGCTCCAGTGCTCACAGCAAATATACACTGATAAAGAGAGAGAGAGGAGACACAGGCACAGTGCATTTACTGCTAATGTTACACACACACACACTCCTACGCCATTCTCTAAAAAAAACACACACACACACACACACACACACACACACACACACACACACACACACACAGCTTCACACTCATCTAAGGTGCCCCCTCCTTCCTCTCTCAACCCTGATTCCGAGATTACAAATGATTTCTGCCCCATGTCATTTCTTAAACGTAGCTTGGCTAACCTCCCCTCCTTTTCTTCTCCTCTCTCTTCCTCCTGCGCCCCTCTCTCCTCCGTACACACCCCTCCATCCCCACATCTACCCCTCACACTTGTCCCCCCCCCCCCTTTCTCTCCCCCTCTCTCTTTTCCGCTTGAGTAGTTTTGCGGCAGAAAGGATGAATGTTATTAGAGCGTCGCGTCATTATCGGGTCAGGCCGGCCGGGCCCATCTCCATCACAAAGGCCAGGAGATCACAGACCTCTTGTGAACGAGCGCACACACATACACACAAGCACAAACAAACACACACATGTGCACCCTAAGGAGATCAGACCCCAACCTCCACCCTTCCTGTCCCTCTTCCCATTCATCTTTCATGTAAATTGGCTGCAGGTCTCCCTCCCTGACCTTGGGCTTGTGTTATCTCCACGTACTCTGATCCAGCACATATACAGAGTGAATGAAAGCATGAGAGAGGGGAAAAAAAAAAGAAGAAATGAAATCCCCTCCTTTTCTCCCATCAACCTGTGATAGTTGTCTGAAAAACTGGCGTGAATGTGCGTCTATGCGTGTGAGGAGTTGTCTGCCTCATACAATATTAATTAACTGGATAAACCCTCATCCCTCTCTTATTCCTGCTCTCTGTTTTCATCTGGCGCGTCCTATCGGGGCATCTAAATTGCTAACAGGGCGAGGGCCCGTGGGATCATATCAGTTTGGTGTCTTTCTCTTTCTTTGTGAGGGGTTTGGAGAGGAGTCCTAGAGAGTCTGGCTGTGCAGTAAAAGTCAATATGACACAGGCATATTTCTAGATGGTTCTTAAAATACGCTTAATCTTTGAGGTTTAGCTTCGACTCTCTTGGCACTAACCTAATATTAGTTGTGTGTTGTTATTTGTAAAAGCCAGAGGTGACATTTCAGGATCACAATGAAAAGCAGACTAGGCTGACAAATCTAATCACTAATTGTAGTTGAGTCAGAACTATGATGGTAGTGCTGTTCAACAAGCATTTGTTTGGGTCATACATCCATATGAACTGTTCCTGTTGATACAGATTTTCAAAATGGAAAAACAAGGCAGTTGTTTCTCCTTAAATATCCACCAAAATCTGTTTCTAATTAAAGCCGAGAAGAGAAACCGGCTCTGCTGTTGCAAAGCCATGCATTACTTTACTGCATATTTACAGCAGTTGGTTTTAACAGTTGTTGACTCCATAAAGGAGCTTTGAAATGTAATACGTCATCATCTAAATGAGCTGCTGATTCTGATATAGGATGCCACTTCGGACAGTCTTTCCTGGAAGGAATTCATAGTGTTGCACTTGTTTGTACACACAAAAAGTGACAGAAGTAACAATAAAAAAAAAAAGGAAAAACAAATACTCTGTGATTATGTAAGTGAAAGTAATATTACTTACATATGCAAATACATAATACACGCACTTACTTAAAAAGCAAATTTGTTACCATTAGGACTTTTGGAAAGTAATTACAGTTTTCATTTTTGTCCCTTTGTAAACCGCTGCATATGGGGCAAGCAGGAACTACTGGGGAAATTATTGTTATATTAACTTTTAGGGTTATTATCCTGTGTCATGCTTTAATTTCTACATAGCACCTTCTCTTTGTTACATGCTTTACAATTATTTTTTTTAATTTTAATTTATTTCTTTATATATTTTTGTGGATTGTTTTTCTTTTTTGTGTATGTTTTTCAATTATGTGTATGCTGTTTATGAAACCATATCCAAATCATATCACTTACATCTACACATTTCCTGCTTTCCAAAAAGAAGCTAACCTCACTATTCATAAACTTGCTTGACAGACAATTCCCAGCATGGGAGGCTGCATTAAAAACGTCTTTTTAACCAACGGCCCCCTGAGTGCAGAGACAGCAGGAGAGATCTGAGTCTGATCCACTTTCAGCTGATATGACATGAAGAGCTTCTGGAGCTGTTCAGAGACACTTTGCCAGTCAGACAGAAAGGAGACTGAAGCTGGAAGAGGACTGACTGATGTGTGTGAGTGTGTATAGGAGGGTGTTTGAGAAGGTCCTAAGGGCTTCGCTGGGTGGACACAGACAACCAGCCATCCGTAGCCTCTCATGCATGCCCACGGACACATGAGCGAGCGAGCGCGCGCGCGCACACACACACACACACACACACTTTCCCACAGTTGTCCTGACACATACACTGTGTCTCTCTAAGCCCAGCTCTCCTCTGCTCCTTGCCTTAGCTGCTGGTGGCAAAGCTGTGATAATCCTTTGGCCAACACAAAGCTTCGACTGTTACAGACTACAATCTGAAGGAACACACACACAGTTATCAAACACAATCCGAGAAGCAAACAGGCTTTTGTGTGTGTGTGTGTGTGTGTGTGTGTGTGTGTGTGTGTAAAAGAAGGGGTGGGATCTGAAGAGAAATGGGTGGTGGGAGTGTGGGGGCCTGGGCCAGTGGCGCTGTTTTGCATATGTTATTGCAGCAATGGGGAGAGGTTTGCATATGTTACTGGACCCACAGGGGACCGACTCTGCATGCTTTATCATAGAAAACAGCCTCACAATTCAACACAAGACTACTGGGCTCATACCAAAACAAACAGACCCTTGTGGTGTGTGCAACATGCCAGTATGTACATATTAGGTTAACAGGTAGGGTTAATTAGACAGTTGTGAAATGGCTATAAGGTGAACATCTTTTCAAGGAGAACACAACAAATTAACTACAGAACCATCAATCCATGTATACTTAATTTGGGAATTGTAACATGCAACGTGCAATGTCCAAACTTGTAAAGAATTTGATTATAGTGTTTGCTCTTACTCATGAAACGGAACGAGAAAAATAAATCGTTCTTAGGAGACTGTTCAAGGTGGAGGTGTGCATGTGCGCCGTTAGGGAGTCTATGGAGGAGGGAGAGGAGGGGGGTCCTCCAAATAACCAGATGTGATTCCTGGCCCCTTTGTGTCTGCCAGTTCACAAAGACTCAGACCGAAGCCCTAACCCCGCGCCCTGTGAGGACTCACACTCACAGTGTAATTCCCAGAGGCTCTTCCTATCTCCTCCCGTCAGTCAGTCAATCAGTCTGAAGACAATCAGTAGGAGTCCTGATTTTCTCTTCAGAGAAAAAATGCTCCTGGAATGTAATGATAATGTGATGCAGGGATGAATGGCAGTGGGTTGCCACCTATGGAGGAAAACACCCCTTTTGGGGAAGCGACTGGAGGTAATCTGGTCACACTGTGGAAGGCGGAACAGAGGATACAAGCTAAGCAATTGTGTATTGGTTCAATTCTTAGCACCACTGCTGAGTTCAGAGGCTTCTTTTTTTGTTGCCAGTGTGATAAGTGGGAATATGGTATTCACTTTATCCCTAACAATTAGACAGAGACACATATGTACATGAGAGACATGATTTAGACATACTATATACAGATGGACTCTTATGCCCTGGTCAGGATGTTAAACCCTGATTTTATATCTGAGCCAACAAAACACACACACACACACACACACACACACACACACACACACACACACACACAATCCAGTTAAGCGGAGAGGCACAAAGACCTGCAAAGCCTGCAAGACCTCTGATAACACTGCACCTGTGTGTGTGTGTGTGTGTGTGTGTGTGTGTGTGTGTGTGTGTGTGTGTGTCTGTGTCAGAGAGTGAGTGTGTGTGCATGTGTGTATACATTCCTATGGTTTTGCATGTACATTCTGTAGTATGTGTGAAGACACCTGTCCCAAAACTCCCCAATGAAGCATATAAAGGAAGACAGACTGTATGTGAGGTTTGATCTGTGGATTTTATGTTTCTATTTATTTATTTTTTACCTCTTTTTTTCCTTTAATACTCTTGTTTTTATCATTGCTGCAGTTTGTTACATTTTTACTAAACAATGATTTATTATAATGATTACTTTCATCATTGATTAATTAATCAGTCAAGGAAATAATCTGCAGACTAATCGTTTGGTCAATTAAATGTCAGAAAAACACATTTAAGAAGCTGATGCCAGCAAATATTTGCCATTTATGCATGATTTCTTTTTTTTATTGAGCATTAAAATTGTTGCTGATTGTTAAAAGTAATTGTTCATCTCTAGTTTATTCGCTTTCATTTAGTTCTCCGTTCTGAGTACCAATTAACTGTCATTAAGTGCCATGCTCTGCACTACACTTCTCCTTCATGAACTGTACCACCCAAATGACTCAAAACCTGCAGGACTTTTTTTGCCCTGATGGCTGCTCGTTGTTAATGGAACTAGATTGAATACAAAAACCATTTCCTTTTACAAATGTACCCTCCCCTGCCTCCTGTGCTGTCAGTGTCTCAGTCTGAGGGAGAATAAAGAGTCGAGAGCCTTTTGACATGGCGGAGGTGAGAAGACTGGAGGGGCTGTACTGTACAATGATGAGACAGCAAAAACAGCTCACTGAATAGATGTGGATTTAAAGGATTTTTACAGAGCACTGTTTGAATTGAGCCCATTCTTGTAAGAGGAATGGAAAAAAGAGGTCAGCCAGACAGAGGGAATGATAGAACGAGAAGTGAAATAAAGGTAGAAAATTAAACCTGCCATTTCAAGTTCAGCAGAAAGAACAGAAGGGTTATGAGTGGTATTGCTCATTACTCTTTGAATTATAGGTCATCTGTGAGGTTCAACTATTATGTGAGGTTTTGTCAGAAAAAATGGGTGGAGTGGGTGTGGGTCTCAACACAGAGTTATCAGTCACCACAGACTGCCTTCATGACAAACACTGATATGGGAGTTTTATAAAAATGTTGCTGATTTTTGTATTTCTCTCTCCAACAATGTGTCTATCATATTGTGACTACAAAGTCACATGTTTACTTCACATTCCCTGTCCCTGCTACATGCATTGTGTAATTTTGTCAATTCACTTATTTCTGTCGATATAGCATGTGGCGTTTGTTGTCTATTTCGTTCTTTTATTGAAATAATAATGCCACTTTTATTTTGTTCTACATGGACTGAAGATCATTTGTGGTTGAAACGTCATGTCCATGTAGAAGGAAAAACAATATATTGGGAATAAAAACAGCAGTGTGAGGTATTTTTGTGCAAATAATCGTTTCCCAGCACATGGAAAGAATTTATGTGTGTATGTGCCTCATAATGATTGATTTATATAAGTAGCACATCACTTTAAATCCACTATAGTCTGTCACTTTCTAAATTTACACCACTGTGGTTATTCTGAGGAAGGACAGAGGGATGAAACTTCTTTAAATCAACAAAAAAAACAAACAAGAACTTCAGTGTGAAACTGGAGCAGCTAACAAACCATACACGCTTCCTGCAACTGTACAGTTACCATGTATGTTCATAACAAACTGCACAACAAATAAACTCCACAAGGGAGTAAATCTGATCCAGAACTTCCTCTCTTCACCAGTGCAGTTCTCTGTTTGACCACTAAAGGGCGCTCTAACACTGCATGCTGAGAAGGTCCTACAACAACCTCACCTGTGGCCAATTTCAACTGCTGAAGTGAGACTGGTGGAAAAGATGCACTCTGTCATATTTGTTAACTTGTATTTAACAAAATAAAACAGTCTAAACAAACACTTTAATTCTTTATAATATATATATATAATATGTCTGTAGAGAGAAAACTGTTTTGAAATGTATCCGGAGAAGGTCTAGGCTTTGACCTGACTAGGTCACTGGGGAGGATGAACACTTTCAGCTTCAGCTTGAACATTTAACTACATTTAATGACTAACATCATATCTGTGACTACACTGTTTGTTTCTAGTTCCTTATATGTAACATAATCCCATAATAAAATAAATATTTGTCTCAGACCAAAAATTAATCCAATTGCTCTATATTCTCACATCATTGAAGCAATAGAACCACCAATTTCTAACCCTAATAAGTACACAATATGATTGAAGTACATCATTTTAACATATAAAACAACTTCAATATTTTCAAAGAATGAAGTAAAATGAAATGGGGTTTGAACAAATGTGTCTTTTTAAATCTTTTAAACCTATTTTCAAGTTTCATTATCTGAGGATTGTACATTTTAAACCATAGGATGAGTATGCTAAGGTTGCTGCACACACAATTGACAAGGCAAAGGATTTTGAACTAACCTAATGTTGTATCTATGAACAATTATCTAGTTCAACCAACAAAATGCAAGAAAAAGAAATGAGCTTTTTGAATTACAACAAATATTAGAACAAATATTTTGAAGCCCAGTATGAGCTTTAATTTGACATGGACAAACTTAAGAGGCCGACTTTGTTAAAAAGTCATTTTAATTCTCTGCCCCCCTGCCCCCTTATAGAAATGTAAATGTATTTTCTTTTCCACAAAGAGGTGGATTTTAAGGGGCAAACGTCCTAACCTTGGGCTAACAAAGGCATGTGTGAATCAAGCATACAGCAGAGAACCTTCTGGAGAAAGACGGTGAGACAAAAAGGTATAAAACATGAAACATACTAATGAAAAAGGGGAAAAAAGGGCAGTGAGGTGAGGAAGGGGGATACCAAAGGGAGAGGAGTTAAAACGGCTTAATTTCTGTGGTGAACAAAAAGGTCACAGACTGTTTTTCACCGGCTCCCCGAGAGTCACTGACACACACACACACACCTGTCCCTGAGGAAAAGATCCACCCACCCACCCACCCACCCACCCAAACACACACACACACACACACACACACACACACACACACACACACACACACACACACACACACAACCTTGAGGAGAGAATCCGCTCGATGCACACACACCACCGTAGGCAGAGGTACCGATCAATAAACACACACACACACACAGGTGTCACCACTAGTATCTAGAGAGGCCAATCAATGCTCACACACTGATATACCTGTACCAATCAGCTGCTGTGTGTCAGATTCACTCTCCTGTCTCTTTCACCCATTTTAATACACTCCCCCCCTGGTCGTTTCTCTCCCTCTCTCTCCTCCCCACCTTGTGAATATCTTACAACACACCTCTCTCCCCCTCTCCAGCTGTCTTTCCCTCTCTGTCTCTGGTCCATACAGAGTACAATTTTCCCATGTAGGTGAATCATGTTGAATCTAATGTCACATTGACCCCTTTCCCACTCTGATACACCACATTCAGCTGGCAGAAATATAGCAAAAAGGCACAGTTGATTATTGATTAGGATATGACTTTTGAGTTTTAAAAATGAAAAGGAGGTCAATTCTAACTTCAAATATCCTTGCTGATTACAGAGAGAGCCTACACATCCTGCAGCAGCCATAAGGTGGTGCTCTGGTCTTAACCCAGCACAGCAAGGTCCTGACAACACTAACAGGAGGAACAAGTCACTGTGACTTGTGTGTGTTGTATGATTAAATGCACACATCTATAAATTATCTTGACATGCATTAATGCAGCCTGTGTATGGACAACAGGCCGCTCAACTTGCACTGCCTTTACTGACGGTTCTCCATCCATCTATTACCACTTCACTGTACTCCTCTATTCTTGTCTTCCCATTTCTGTTTCTCTCTCTCTCTGTCCTCGTCTTCTTTCTCTTTACTGTGTTGTTGCCTGCTGGTAATGATAAAAGTGGTTCTCTTTGCTTTTACATCCTTCGTCAAAAATATCTCCCCAAAACACCACCACTTGTTCAAATACACTGTGTGGCATACTGAAAATGAATAAAAAACTATTTTTTGATAATCTATTAATTGTTTAAAGCATTTTGTCAAGCAGAAATGACAATCGTGGTTTCAGCCTCAGAATTTGCTGATTTTCTCAGTTTTATTTAATTGTTAATTGAATACCTTTGGACTAAGGACTGATTGTTGGACAACAAAACCAATTTGAACCTTGGACATTGGGAACTTGAGGTGGGCATTTTTCACAAAGTTCTGACATGTTATAGGCAAAACGATTTATTGAGAATTTCCATTATTGACAGATTCATCAATAATGAAAATAATTGTTGGATGCAGCACTAAGCTACATTTCTGAGTATTTTTGTATATTCGTTATTGATTAGTTTAATGTAGTCAACATGATATCACTCTCACATTTTCAATGCCGTTTCAATAGTGTTTAGGAAGAAAAAAAACATTTTGAGCTAAACACCAACAATTAATATAGTATTCTGGCATGACCCATGACTTCTCTCTGCAGTCTCCATTTTGCACTAATATGATGCAATGCACACACCCACGTTAGACTTAAAGTCGCAAGTTCACACCTGTTCTTTTGGGCTTGTTGAAAGGCGTTCTTGGAAATGATGAAAACGCTAACAACATAAGCCGATGAGGTTAGCTGGTAAAAATATGTACATCAAAACATAAATTACACATTTCCACCCCAAAAAAAAAACAGCTATAGTGCATTAAACATCATACCAATGGCAGGGTATTTTGAGGTAAATTATAGTTTGCATGTACAGTACTTATAGAGAAAGATAAGAAAACCAAGATGTAAGGAGGTAGGCAGATGAGGTCTGCAGGAAAAGGACCCCACGCTGTAAAGCTGTATGCAAAAGCAAGTAAGACCAGGGTGTAGGCGTTTGAGTGGGTGAGTGAAAGAGAGACTGAGAAAGAGTTGTTGAAGTAAACCTGTTCTTCCAAGCAAATCTTTTTGTGGTATTACTGCTAAAAATGTGTCAAAACCATATGACACAGACCAGATGAAAATGTTGTGTGGATAGCTTTTTACCCCATTTACTACTCTATATATATTTGTAGAAGTGTGTGTGTGTGTGTGTGTGTGTGTGTGTGTGTGTGTGTGTGTGGGGGGGGGGGGGTATTTGTGTGCCCATGTGTGTCAGTATCTTACTTTCTCAGTAAATACCCTGGGGCTTTGTGGTCTATACTGTGTGGTTTGGAGGAGTTTGTTAGTTGAGGGCCAGGTGCAGGCAGACAACACATAGACTCACAGAAGATAAACGGACCCAGCACACACACACGAAGGATAAATGGACCCAGTAGCAGGGAGGTCTGACAGAATGCCTTTTCACACCTGGCTGAGCCCAGCGGAAGGTGACAGAGTCACATCTCCCATAGCAAAAAACACACACACACACACACACACACACACACACACACACACACACACACACACACACACACGGGAGTTCAGGGTCATAAGCAGCATCATGAATAAAATGAGGCTGTCTTAAACAGAAGGAGCCCTGTGTATGTGTGTTAGGGTGTGTTTGTGTCTGTGCGAGCCCCTAACCCCCATGCCAGTTTGGATCTGTAACGACCTTCTGTTCCCAGTGCTTAAATGGTTTAAATACTTCAATTAGACCTGGGTCACAATCCTCCACCCGTTAAAGCACACCGTCACACGCAAACACACGCAGAAACACACAGAAAAAGGTGGTTTCGTCATCTTGCTAGGCGACCCAAGAATGTTTCTGGTGCCCTTTCATCAGCATATTTCCTCTCTTCTGTGGATCAAAGTAAAACTCTACAATAAAACATATAGCTTTCCACGCCAACACATGAGCAAGTATTTAACTTAACTCCCATCCTGTCTGCCAGCGTCTCCCCTGGAACTTCTCTGTTCCCTGTCCCCCCTCCTTCCTCCGTCTCTCCCGCCGTGCTACACTAGCGCTAACGATGCTGCCTTTTCATTAGACAGCCCATGCTAATTAATCTCCATAGAGGAGAGTGACAGACCTCCCCCAACACATACACACACACATGAAGTGCACGCCAAGATATATGCAAACACACACTCTTCTTCCCTCTCTCTCTCACTCCCTCGTCCCGAGTGGCGTTGGCAGCCCATTTCATGCTTTATCACGTCTTTTAATTGACAAACAAGCTGCTCTTTTCTCTTAGGCTGAGGTCTATATCACCCCCTCGCTCAGATAGATACACACACACACACGTTATCTTTTCAGATTTGGGATAAACACACGCACTCACAAATAAGCAAATGCATCCCCACTGACATGGCCCATGTGACTGTCACACAGTTTTCTACTCTTTGACACATTGTTTATGCACACACTCACGCACGCGCACACACACGTCACATGTGCACTTAGGTTGAAAATAAAGCCAAAAAAGTCAAGGTTCCCATCACTCAGGGCACTTCCTTAATCTTTTCAGATGCTATTTTTCCTCCATGGTTCACTCATCTGCTACAGGGCAAGGTCAATACCAGTCACAACTGACTTATTGATTCTGAGTGATCGTGTGACACCTTAGCCTTTGCAATGCTCATGGAAAATACTTTCTTTCTGGTGTTTTTTTGGAACATTCACATGCTAAAGTACAAATTATCAAGTTCCTATCACATTGCTCAAATTTGTTTGGTTGATTTTGATAGACATTGAAAGATACTGCCGAAAGCATAAGGAGAAAGTGATGTGAGGGTCATCACCCAAGACCCTGGTGTTATCAGTTTGGTTTGATAAATGCAGCATATACCCACTAATGCACAATCTCCAGTTTTTTTTGTGTTTTTTTTGTGTAAGTAGACCATATTCTGTATATTTAAACACTGAGTGAATAATTAAAAAGTCTCCCTTGCAGAGTTCATAAATTAATATTGTTGGATATACTATTGGTTAAGGCATATTCTGTACAGTATGATTTAAAATATTTCTATTCTGATGAGGCAGGTTCTGCATGAAAAAGATTTAAGAACTGTCCCCGGCTGTAAGTGGGGCAGGGTGAGTGTGCTGCTGGCTTAGTCATCCACTCAACCACCCCCTCCTCCACCACCTTGTTCTTTTACATTTCTCTGCTTTTAATTGGGACTCTGAACAGAACTCCTACGTCCACTGGGATTTTGCTAGATTTGACACAGGTTGGGTACAAACTGTTAGTACACTGTATACACTTAAAACAAATACACTTTAACATAGTATTATTATTATAAACCTTATGGTATATATAAAGGAGCTTTCACATAAAAGCTGAGGTGACCCTGCATGCTAAATACATACTTTATCAGGGAGATATACTTTAGTGTAATGACCTATAAAGTGTTCTGTGTACCTGGCATTGTTCTCTCCGTTTCAGGAAGCTCCCAATTAACTCCGCTACAGCGTGCAGAACGGCCGGAGAAATGTGCGCAACCCCCGGCAACAAAACAACGTGCTGGAGAGCGTTCATCTAACATGTGTTTGTGTACCAGTCGTCAAATACTGACGCTTGGTCAGTGGCTCTCAGTGTCAGATACTGACGCAAAAGGCACTCCTTAGCGTCCGTATGGGACCTAATACATCCACGTATAGGACGGGCCGAGCATAGCAGCAGCTCAACCACGGCGCTATAAGATTACTTAGTATGAAAAGCGACAACAGTAAAGGAGTAGTATTAAAGACAGAAAATCCACGTGTAAGGAGGCAGGTTGGGGTGGCGGATGGGTCAAACAACACAGGACTTTCACCCAGGAGGCCGGGGTTCCTAGCAGAGCCTGTGAATCGCAATCAACGAGCCTTCTAGGTACAGTATGTAGCAACTCTCCACCCCACTGCTGTACTGAGCATGCAGGACACACACACGCGCACAGAGATTCCTCGATTTATAGTTATATATACGGTTAGACCTAAATTTGTATCCTCCTTTATGTTGCGTCCCTCCCCAGCCAGGTTGTAACATTAGACTTTGCCAGTGTCTCCACCACATTGTATAGAAAAAGACCCTTGACCTGTTTCTTTCTTTGGACATAATAATTAGGAAATACTAATGGGGTAATTTAATAGTGTAGGGATTGGCTCTGTATTATATCTAACCACGTTAGTAAATCCTCAAACCTTTCACATACTAAAGTTACCATACTATCAGTACGTAGTATAAAGAAAAGGGCATTTGCTCCTCCACTAAGACAAAGAAAAACAACATTTACTGCATGTTGATTTAATAATTTCAGTTTTCTCTGCCACCTATTAAATATCTGTCATAACTGAGAAGTTACAGTATTCACAGTCCTGATCAATAATGTCCAAATGCTAATATACAAGGCTCAAAATGACTTTAATTTCTTTAGGTTTGAGAGTGAACAGAGCATGTGGAAGAAACTTTTAGACACCCTATGCACCCTTGTATACTTAAAGTCAACGCTTCATCCACCAGTTATAAACTGCACCTTTCTACTTGGCAAATGTATACCAATTTATATGTTCAACCAAAATACAAGGATCTTTTATTGACCTCTTAATTTTGCAGGCACAGTATTCATATACGACAGCGCCATCTAGCATTCATCTGTGTCTACAGACTGATCATTCCCTGCTCAAGCTCACCAACAAAAACATAGACGTGTGAAGTTTGCTGCCAGTGTTGGTTTTGTGGTAAGATACTCACTGTGTTGTGATACTGTCTCCAGATCTCTGGACAAGCCTGAGGAGAGAGAAAAAAACACTTAATATGGTCATCAAATATACAGACAAATATACACACTTTTATGGTGCACATAAAAGCAATAAAGCAGATTAAAAAGAGGGAAATTAAAAAATGCCTAAAAACAACCTGCAGAATGTATGTGTATTTTTTTTTTGAGAGATACACATATATACATAGAGGATATTAATGGGATTTAGGCAGATTCTGACTAACAAAGAGAGGACATAGAGAAAGCCAAAAGGAAACTGGAAAAACAAGGCCATGGTGTCATTTGTTTGCCTGTCTGACTCTTTAAGTCTATTCCTCTATCTCTCACTAAACCCTGATTTCCTTCCATGTGTCTCTCTGCAGTCAGTCACTCAAACAGTCAGTAAGTAAGGCAGTCAGTTGTTTTGTCCCACTGTGGCTAAAGCATTATCTCCGGGGCTTCGCCACGCTGTTCCTTAAGCGTTCCGACATCCTTCCCCAACCGCCGCCACTTCCCACTGGGAAATTGAAAATGCCGCAGTCGCCGCAGGCAACAAGATTTATCTACTTACACACCTACTGAGTGAGAGAGACAGAGAGAGAATGAGAGCAAGATTTAAGCCTGTCCTGTGAGAAAGGCTACATTTAGTTTTCTCTTGCATACACTAAACAAGTTCCTATACAAATGTGCATAATATGCAAAATCTTGTCACATTAAAAAGTGAGTATGTACAAGTGCTTGTTCAAATCCGGATTTTTAAGCCTGTAAAGAATGCTGGGCATTTCTGGCTTAATCTGAGCTGTTTAGATTTGAATACCGAGATGGGCAAAAATGAATTTCGGTAGCTGTATTCTCCTCCACCTCTCATCTAGCTTTCTTTTCTTCAACAACCCCCCACCATACCCACACCAGCTCCCCCCCGTTTGCTCTCTCCCTCCAGACCGCCGGGGTAGTGTGTTGTTGTCGAGGGCGACAGGCGAGGCGAGCGACACACTCGCGCTCCGTCAACCGTCTGTCTTTAATGAGAGACACAGAAAGGCCCAGGGGACAGAGACCTGACTCTCTTTCTCTCTCAAACACACACACTAACACATACAGTATAATTTGTGGGTGTAAGAAAAAAAAGTTATGCGTTTCAAGAAAAGGGTAATTACAATACCACAACTTTGCAATTCTGTTTGCTGTTGAAAACAATATGCAGAAGAGAGAGGAAGAACAAGATGAACATGAGGATCAGGGGAAGAGCAGAGAAAGAATGGACGAGAGAGAGGACGAGAAAGAGAGAAAGACGGTGTGTGTCCTGGTCTCCCCTCTCCCTCTGGTGTTCACCTGGTTACTCATCCATTACACAGAGCACAGTACATGACTGACTGGCAAAGAGCGAGAGAGTGAGGTGGGGGAGACACAGGCAATCTCTTACATGCCATTCTATGGCATTAGCGTAAATGGGCAAGGTAATGAACGTTGCGGTGAGATAATTGTCATTGATGGTCATTAGATTCACCCTTCAGTGCTAGCACACACACACACACAGCTGGAATATGCGGCATAGTAGAGACATAACTAAGCTGTAATTGCTGAAGTGTATCAATTAATGTGAACACCAGCGTGCGCTGACCCCTGGTCACTCATTATTTCTGAGAGAAAAAGTGGGGGAGAGAGGTAAGAAAAAGTAGGAAAGAGAAGGAAAGGGGGGAGAAAAGAGGGGGCAATGGAGAGGAAATAAAAGTACATACAGCATACAGTATTTCTGTTATAAAGGTGGTTGGTGCTTCATCATGTTTACATTCAGCACTAATTGTTCTTTATTCTTACTAAAAGCCGAAGCCCCCTGCACACACTGGCTGTGCTCGCTCAAACAGTAGCATGAAGTTGATTGAATTCAAAACTTACTTACTCCTGAAATACTTCATTCCCTTCTTTTTACTACTAGTACAGTGCCCGGGACGATTGTTTGGCCTGTGGTATTGCTGCTTGTAGCTTTCACCAGAACCATTATCCCCCAAAATGACTCACAGAAGGACCCCAAAGCACTTAATGTGCAACCACACTGTATACCACTGACTTACTGTGTACTTCTACTTCAGAGGAAAACATTGTACTACTATTTACCTGACAAGAAATTTTACTGGTTACGTTGCAGACACAATTAAAATATGAAGTAATCACAGACATTTGCCTCATGGACTCATGGCGGTGCAACATGCGCCACCCATCAGGCCCGTTATGAGAGAGTGTCAAAACTGCACCAAAACTGAGATACTGCGTCATTAGGTAACCAGAAATACACCCGCCAAGTGTAAAGTAGATCGGATGAACGGTTCTCGAGATATTTGAAAGACGCGCGCAAGGATTTCTTTGTGTCAAATAGACCATATGGCCAACTTTGTGGGAACATTTTCGGAAGTCCCTTTCCTATCTAAACATGACAATGCTTCTGTGCACCAACTGAGGTCCATAAAAACGTTTTTCTTGGTGTTGAGGAACTTGACTGATCTGCACAGAGCACTGACTACAACCCCATCCAACACCTTTGGGATGAACTGGCCATATCACCCAACACCATAGCCTGGCCCCACTGTTGTTCTTGTGGCTGAAGGGAGCAAATCCCTCTCTTCGCAAAAGAGTTCAGGCTGTTGCAGCAGCAGATTAATGCCCATGGGTTATGAAATGAGATGTTCAACAATCACATATAGGTAGGTGTCAATATATATTTGGCCATGTGGTGAAGGTAAGTTTGGCTTTATTCCTAAATGCCTGCATTAGACTCAAATGTGCTCTTATTACATTCCAAACTAATAAAACAGGATGCTATACTCACTTCAGAGAAGTGCCCCGTCATGCTGCAGCGTTCACACTGTTTGCGC